>NW_026731523.1:177500-260000 GCF_028476545.2 Physella acuta | reverse complement strand
AACAAAAATGTAAATCATCTTTCCCTACCTCTTTTGTTAATGTAGCAGGTTATTATAGAAGTTCCTGGCTTAGTTCATTAATTGCTAGGGTGAGCCTTGTCTGAATGCATGCAAGTGAGAGCTAATTCACAGATTAGACAATATGCTTATCATTTGAAACAGCTTTTAAAGTGTTGGTTAGGCCCTACAACCTCACCACGTGATCGGACGAAATGTTGGATAGAACTTTCACTTGCTGTCAGGGGCGGAACTACAGTGCCGCCAGACACCGCAATGCCGAGGGGGGGGGGGGGCACGCCATTTAGGGGCCCACTGCCTACCATAATCAATTTTTGTATAGTTAAAAAAAATAATTTTCTAGCATTTTTTACTTCTTTTGTAAAAAAAGAATACTGTACCTGCGGTTGGATTATCTTTATTCTATAGACACCATCCCACGCTCTTTATTTTTAAACCACTGTGAAAGCCGAGTCCTCTTTCTTCTACAATCAAACAATAGCTGTTGGCGGCAACATTCTTTAGAAAAGAGGCCGCTAGATATTAAGACGACTTTTGCTTCTTTATAACGTTGGTTAGGGCCCACAATCCATGGTGATTCTACTGTATTTATTTTGTATTGGTAGAACTACTATTCTGTACTAGCATGTATTCTACAAATAATCAGAAAGAATATAATAACAATAATTTCGGTTGTATGTACATTTAATTATTTTTACTTTGGGGGTCATTCATAAATGACATGACGCTTTTTTGACGATTTCTACCCCCCCCCCCCCACTCTCCTCCGTCACACATTGTCCCAAAAAGTCAGCCCCCCCCCTATTTTGTAAATAACAAACAGATCTACTACAGTACTGATGTTGTACAGTAGCTAACACATGCTGTTGTGTAAAAAAAAATATAAGCATGAGCTGTAGTGTGAAAGATAGGAAAACGTTCAAAACACTTCCATGACTTATTTCCCTTTTTAAAATAGTTAAATAGGGTTACTATAAGCTCCTTGTAATAGATTTGTACTAAACAAATTAAAAAGCAATTACTTCTCATAATTTTTTTTAAATACATAAGAATGACATAGTATAAAAAGGAAATGTATTAACAATTAAATAATATAAATAAAAAAAAAAATAAACATACAAAAACAAAAGAGAACACCAGAAACCATTCAAAGCTTTCATGTTTTATATTCTTTTGACCGGTAAGAGAATAATGCACTCACACACATGATATGTAGTAATTTGTTTTAATTGAAAAAAACCAAGACATTTTTTTTTCAAAACCCGGTTAGGCCTGAATGATCATCCTATTTTCGTATTATGTATATATATATATATATATATATATATATATATATATATATATATATATATATATATATATATAATATGATCATTTATGATATATATGACAATTATTTTGCGGGGTAGCCCTTTTTTTCTAGTTCCGCCACTGAACTTGCTGTCAATTTGTAAGCGGGTTCAAACGTAAAGTAGTGTCTCAGAATTTGGCTGTTGACCGTGTTTCTTAAACTCTGAAATCAACTTTTTTTTTATTGTCATAAGAGAACGCTGGTCCGGACTATATTATTGGGGGTCGTCGGCGTTATGTAAACATGTCATGATAGGAGGTGACGGCAGCTGCCATTTTTATCAGAGAGAGTGCACGTGTTTGATGTTTATTAAACAAAATGGAAAACGCTTGTAATTTAAATATAAACCTTGGTTTTTGTAGTAAAGGTTTACAATTTTGTAGTAAAGTTACATTTAATATGGTTTGTAAAAACAAAACAGGACCCTGGGCTATATCCGTCTCAACCCTCGTTTCAATCCGCCACTTAGAGGGGGTGGGGTGGGGCAGGCCACACTGGTAGACATCAACTAAAGTGGTGACACCAAATGTCAAGCTGCACTAATCAAACAACGTTTGTTGGTTTAAGATTCATTTTTGTTTAGACGCACGTCAAAGGAGTTGGATAAAAGCATGTAACAATGCCAGGTATAGTTTGTATAATGCTGTGACAATAATTGATCAGTGTTATATCATTTCGAACGTGCGAATAACAGGGTGGGATGGATAAACGTGCTACCCAATCAGAAAATGTCGTTTTAAGATTAAATGCTAGGTTGTTGGTTTAGTAAGTGATTGATGTGGCAATTTTACTCGTTATCCTCCGGCCGAAAAACAAACAATCACACTTTTATTCATGGCAAGTGCACGGTAAATAATGTCAGCAAATTTTAATACTCCCATTCTCACAGATTTTACACACTAGAATAAACCCCGACAACACGGTATACATTAAAATAAATCCTGACAACACGGTACAAACTAAAAAAAACGTGACAACACTGTAGCCTACACACTAAAATAAACCCCGACAACACTGTACACACTAAAATAAACCCTGACAACACTTTACACACTAAAATAAACCCTGACAACACGGTACACACTAAAATAAACCCTGACAACACGGTACAAACTAAAAAAAATCTTGACAACACGGTAGCCTACACACTAAAATAAACCCTAACAACACGGTACACACTAAAATAAACCCTGACAACTAAAATAAACCCTGACAACTAAAATAAACCCTGACAACACGGTACACACTAAACGAAACCCTAACAACACGGTACACACTAAAATAAACCCTGACAACTAAAATAAACCCTGACAACACGGTACGCACTAAAATAAATCCTGACAAAATGGTACGCACTAAAATAAACCTGACAAAACGGTACACACTGAACTAAACCCTGACAACATGGTACACACTAAACTAAACCCTGACAAAACGGTACACACTAAACTAAACCATGACAACACAGTACACACTAAATAAACCCTGACAACACGGTACACACTAAACTAAACCCTGACAAAACGGTACACACTAAAATAAACCCTGACAACATGGTACACACTAAATCAAAATTATATTGACTATTTGCACTTTCATCAACAAAATCCCATATCTAACAGTTACAACCACTTTCAGATTACAGCACTCTACCCACTTATTTGTTTTTAAGAATCCCCCCCCTCCCCCCCCCCCCCCCCCCCCCAATTTACACCTGTTGACCGGGGAGTTAGGATATAGAAATACTATGAGGAAAGTCAGCAAAAAACCGCATGTAAATTTATTAAGTACTAATAATATTCCGCACTATTATACACATTTTTTTTTTTGCGCTCACTTGGTGGGCAATTCTTTTTTTCTACGGGAGTCTACATTAACGTCACATGGTTTTTTTAATAGGCACCCATGTTTCTGCAGATTGTGGTGTGTTTTTTAATAAGCACCCATGTTTCTTGACTATTTTCCTGTCATTTCGATACATACTGAGGATTCCATGCAATAAATGATGCTTTTAACCCTTGTCAATTTAAACTCAATATTCAAAGAATCTGGATATTTACATATTTTTTTTTAGTTTGGAGTTCGATTTTGTACTCCCTGTTTATAAAATTAATATAACCACACATATATTGTTATGGCGGTTACGTGTCTCTTAAATACAAAAGGGAAAATTGATATTGAAATAGGTCATTCCCACGGGAAAAATTATTTTTTTTGGAAGATTAAGTGTTCTTAGATGTGTCTCGTGGATTGAGTGCTGCCTACCGTGTATTGGTTTACAGTGTATTGTATTGACTTAAAGTTTATTGATACACTGAGTTGACGAGTTTTTGTGAACACAATATGAGATTTGGTTACACAGAAAATACGAGGATAAGTGGAGGGTTTTTGTTTGTTTCTGGATTATGTGTAGTGTCGTATACATGCAGATACCCTTGCATACATACACATACATGTATACATATATACAAAAATTCTCATGCATACATACTAACATATGCATATTTACATATGCATATGCAAACATACCATGCATATATACACACTTGCATACATACACATGCATACACACACATGCATACATTACATGCATACATATATACCCTACATGCATATATTTCCATGCATACAAACACATACATACATATACATGCATATATTCTTATGTATAAAAAATATGCATAAACACCATTCTTACTAATAGTCAATAGAGTCATCCATATTATTTTTACGTTAACGAACTGTGGTTAAATTATAATATTAATATAAAGAATTAACTATTTTAATTCGATACTAAATATTGGCATCGATACTATTACAATAAAATGAACACAGTATGTTTTTTCATATTAATAAATCTATTGCAACAGCGACAGTGATAACGTTAATCTTCTTTTTCGTTGTTAATTAAATGTTCAAAGAGATTTCCTCCAACACAATTAAGTATTACGCGTCAACTTATCATGCGCCATATTATTATATGCCGTTGACTCCGATTTAAGCCCGCTTTTCTTTCTAGATTCGCTTCCATAGCTTCTATCCATCCAAGAACAAACTAAAAGGCAGTAGTTGTTTAATTTTGGAGTTTTCTCTCCTAGAAGATTTTAAAATAAAATACACCCCGACTACATGGCTCACAACAAAATGAAACTCGACAGAACTGTTCACAATAGAATTAACATCAACAGAATTGTCCACACCAAAATGAAACCCGACAACATGGCTAGCAACAAAAGGAACCCTTCTCATGAGGTCCATGTTCAGAAAGCTGGAGTGGATTTCTTTAAAAAATTGAAAGTCTCCAAAATTAAACAACTGCTGCCTTGTAGTTTGTTCTTGGTTGGACAAAGACTATGGAAGGAAATCCAAAAAGAAAAGCAGGCTGAAGTCGGAGTCAATGGCCTCAATGGCGCATAACCAGTTGACACGTATCCTAAATTGCGATGAAGGCGTGGTTGAGTCAACTAGGAGGGGTAGTTTGGAAAATTTAGTTTTCGTATTTTAAAAACACTAAAAATTATTTTAAATGTTAAATTTGATTTATTTTGTTAAAGAAATAAGTGGAAACCCCACAATTTTTCCAAAACTAAAAGTACAATTAAAAAAATATTCAATTGGTCAAGTTACTTTGACGGCTTCACTTCCTTGTGAACCCATCACGTGATAAGCCAGTTTAATTACCCTGGTAACAGGGTGTGCCAACACGGACACACCTGCCCTCCCCCTCTCCCCGGTGTCTCCAGTCAACCGGAACGCTTGTGTAAGACCCTTGTGACAACCGCTGAAGGCAATCAAGTAAAAGTTTTAATTGCTTGTCCCGTAGGTGGGACATTTTCTCACCTTTTGATATTACACTTTCTCACCTTGATGACGTCAGACATCTCTCGATACTGATCTCTGCAGTGTCTAGATATAACAACGTTTAAAAAAACTTACTTAGCAGCCCGCATACGTGAAGTCAAGAACTAAATAAAATACTTAAAAAAAACTTTTTAAAAAACCACGTTTTTCTTGTGGACTAAAAAGTAGAAAATAACTATTTACATACATTTGATGACAAAAAACGTGGGTACGTTCACCATCAAATTTCCCGACCCATCTGCCCGACCCACGTTTTTTGTCATCAAATGTATGTAAATAGTTATTTTCTACTTTTTAGTCCACAAGAAAAACGTGGTTTTTTAAAAAGTTTTTTTTAAGTATTTTATTTTCTCCTTTTTAGTCCGTTGCTACACATGAAAAACGTGGTTTTTAAAAAGTTTTTTATATAGTTTATTTTCTCCTTTATCTAATCACTTGATTAAGTATGACTTGACTAAGTGTTTTAAATACACGGACTAAAAAAATCTTGAGCGACCGATACGCTTTAAACAGAGAAAGGGTGTAATTTACGTTGCTGGCGTGGAGATCTACTCACGAATCACGTGATCAAATCTCCCATAAACAAACAAATAAACGCGAAGCTGAGTTAAGGAAAAACGTGTTTATGTGTATTTTAGCATGCCCAGCGTACCAACCGTGTCACCGTTAACAATGTGTTACCGTGTCCGTTCTCCTTTTTAGTCCGTTGCTACACATAAAAAACGTGGTTTTTTAAAAAGTTTTTTTTTAAGTATTTTATTTTCTCCTTTTTAGTCCGTTGCTACACATGAAAAACGTGGTTTTTAAAAAAGTGTTTATAAATACACGGACTAAAAATCTTGAGCGACCAGGATTCGAACCTGGGTTGTCGCGGCCACAACGCGAAGTACTAACCACTATACGATCACGGCCAGCGCGCTCACATCGATTGGGGCCGAAGTAACTGTGTCAATAGGCCTCAAGTCTTGTCGGTATCTTTAGAAATCATGTCCTCAATTTTATGGTCCTTGGGGCGTAATTAAATTAAGCTAATTACGGTCACTAATTGCTAGTTTTTATGATTGCATCTGAAATTGTTAGGCGAAAGTAGCATGCATGCCAAATTTCAGGTCTCTAGAGCAATCAGAAGTGGGCTAATTTTCGATGTCAATTTTAACAACAAACATCCAAACAAACAAACAAACGCGAAGCTGAGTTAAGAAAAACGTTTTAAAATATTCTTCTTCATGCCTAGCGATCCCTTGAGCAGAAGAAGTAGAGCTCGTTTGTTTATTGATTTCGGTATATGAGGGGATGGTTTATTCAACGCTTCGTCCAGCTGTCTTTACTTTACCTAACGTTGGTCAGGTACCCATTAGAGCTGGGTGGACTCAGTCATGTACTACAGTCACAGTTTCGAACTGAGATTCGAACTCGATACCTTCAAGCTAGCAGCCAAACGAACAACCAGCACATATAGCGCTATGTATGGTCTGGCTCATATCATACCACATACACATTTAGCATACGTTATCACGTGAAAGGGGACTGTGTGGCCTAACAGTAGAGAGCTAGACTGCTTTATTGAAAGTCTCGAGTTCGAATCCAGGTTTTAAGTCAGTAGAATGTTGACTTACTTGACTTACTTACTTGACTTAGTCCTCTTTGCTCCTCATGGAACATAGGGCCTCGAATCCAGGTTGAAGTCAGTAGAATGTTAGGAAAAACAAAATGCAGTTGGGCATAGTGCTGACCATAGTATACCTTCATACGCTAATGTGTCTGAAACACATGAACTCTACTTCGTCCGTCTGTCTTGGGCACGGATGGGATAAGACGATGATCAAGTTAAAAGACTTAGAAATTTGAGATGACATCTCGCATATCAAGTTGTATATAACTCAAAATACTACACAAAATACTACACAAAAACACATAGAATTTGACATAAAATACAAAAACAGTTTGCAATAGAAACATAAGATAAGCAATAGTGGCTATAAAATCAAATAGAACATACAACACTACAAATAAGAACACATACAACATGACATAAATTTTTGACAGACACAATGACACAACGCGCCCATTAAAAACGCGTTATCTGATTTCTGTATACCTTTCTGAATGGATGAGTGGATCATCTTTTCGCTGCTCCACCCAAATTCTAATCCACCCCAACCAAGGTCAAGGTAACTTTAAACCGAAATATTTTAACCTGCGGCCATATGAGTCTACGTCTAAACCACGTGACAAAATCATGTGACACAATCACTTTTAAAAAAATCTGCTAACTTTCGAATTTTCAAACTTTTTCTATATGCCTAAATATAACCTAGATTACGTTTACCTTTTATTTTTCTAATCTATTCAATAGTGGCGTCACTAAGTCGGGGTTGTCATCCGGTGCGGTAACTGGGAATGCCACCCAACCGGCCAACCCTCTTCACAAAATTATCATTTTAACTTTCTCCTCTCCACTTACTATTTTAATAATTTAATTGTATATAACATTGGTATAAAAGTAATTTAAAATCAATTTGACTTAGTTACTCTCTTTATTATGTCATATGTTTATCAATTTTAAATTTTTTATGAAAAAAATAACATGAAATTTAATGTAACGTAAGAACTAACGAAAACCTTTGCCATCAAAACAGAGTTTCTTCCAGGCATCTCTTCGGGGGGCTTTGCCCCCCCCCCCCCCTCTCCCAAAAATTTCTTACCGCCCCCCCCCCCCCCACAAACGAAATGAAATTTATATAGAAAATATATACTTTTAACAGTGTCCGCCCCCCCCCCCCCGCCCCCCCGAAGAAAGTTTATCGCCCCCCCCCCCCCCGAAAATTTCAAG
Organism: Physella acuta; assembly: GCF_028476545.2. NCBI lineage: Eukaryota > Metazoa > Mollusca > Gastropoda > Physidae > Physella > Physella acuta. Next base: position 251,937 of record NW_026731523.1, on the reverse strand, counting down.
TGCCCCCCCCCCCCGGAGAAAAAAGTCTGGAAGAAACACTGCATCAACATAAACCCCTTCACTGCTGCATATAGATCTAGATAGAAATAAATCTTAACTTTACCATTTCAGGTTTCAAATGTACAAAAAAAATGTGATTTTTTTGTTATGTAAATGTGTTTTTGTTGAGTGGGTGGCTGTAGCTGTGGGAGTAGCGTACACGAACAGGAAAGTTGACAAGATTTGGGGCGTGCTCAGGCAGCGTACGATCACGTGACAAAACAACATCCGGTTTCAATTTCTCGTCTGCTGGAGTCCACACCTGAGGCTAGGTCTGCTTGACCTTGTGAAAGTAGCGGGAAAAGGGGAGGTGGGGGGGGGGGGGGTGAGTGGAAGGTGTGACGGCTTAGAATTATGGTTGAATTAATCCAGTGTTTCTTCCAGACTTTTTTCTTCGGGGAGAGGGGGCGGACACTGTTAAAAGTATATATTTTCTATATAAATTATATAAATTTCATTTCGTTCTGGGGGCGGTAGAATATTTTCGGGGGGCTTAGCCCCCCCCCCCCCGAAGAGATGCCTGGAAGAAACACTGAATTAATCAACGACAGACTTAAACCTCCAACCAAAGATTATTTAAACCTACAAATGGAAGTGGTAGATCTACATTTCTTTGCTGCACCCTCATATATCACCCTTTGGATACTTCTTAATCCAAAAAAAAAAAAAAATAAAAGAACAAAAACAATAAATCACATAGCTATATTTCTTATGCTAGGGGATTTTTTGTTTTTTGTTTTTGTTTTTAAACGTAATTTTTGGAGGTTTCCTTCAACTAAATTTAACATGAGGTGTCCAAATATTAAGCACCGTATAACACGTTGATTCCTCCTTCAGCTTGTTCAGAGGCGTAGAAGTGCGAGGCGGGGGGTACGGACCGCACCGGGTGCCACCATATAAAGAGGGTGACACCAAGACAAAAATAGAAAAATATATGTAGAAAAAAAAAAGATCATTCCATTTAAATAAAATGGTGGCTAATTAGAGTTTAATTGTTATTTAAGAGTAAAATTGTCAAATCCCGACTAGGGGGGGGGGTGATATGACCTAAACTTACTAACTATAGAGAAAACAATGTTACATCAAGCTATATTAATAACCAACTATAGATAAGCACCGATACTATCATCCGTGCAAAGTTTAGACTTTAGGCCTACCAAAGGTGGGGTGGGGTGGGGGGGGGGGGGAGAAGATGACACCAACGTTCACCTCTAGTTTCCGCACCGGGAGACACCCGACCTAGCAACGCCACTGAGCTTGCTCATCTTTCTGGATTTGCTTCCATAGCCTTCGTTAAACACAAGAACAATCCGCTAGTCAGCACTTGTTTGATTTTAGAGTTGTCTCTCCTAGATGGGTTGTTTTTCCTAGCTAACAAACTTTAATCTACCTAAGGTTTTGATCTCGGGACTTTGAAATTTGTTATCATGTGCTCTCCCACCCGACCATGCCATCACATAGTTAGGGAATAACTAGTAATTGTTGCAATGACTTTTAACAGAGTTAAAAAAAAATTATATTTCGGATAAACTCAGCTCTCCCAAGGATAATAACTCTTGTTCACCACAGGAACGATAATCAGCTAGTGGTATTAAAATGAGATGACACGTTTCATTAAATTTTTAAAATATTTTATAAGACACAATTAACTATAAAGCTTAATTAATCTCCAGTGTTCTATTATAAAAACGTAGTTGAATTGTTGAAGGAAATGGATGGGTTTTTAATTATGTACCTTAATTATGACGTTATCGTTCACGCAGTGGCGTAGCGAGGTCGGGTGTCACCCGGTGCGGCACTTAATGGTGTCACCCTCCAGAGGTGCAGTGACCCTTCCCGGGAACAAACTTTAAATTTCCGATTTGCACCCCCCCCCCCCCCTCAAACTTTCGATTTGCACCTCTAAAAGACTATTTAACATTCGAATTAATCACTTAACTAAGTGGAATTATCATTTTTCTCTATATATTTTGCTCTTTTTTGCCTTGGTGTCACCCCCCCCCCTGAATGGTGTCACCCGGTGCGATCCGCACCCCCCGCCCCCCCCCCCCCCCCCCCGCTACGCCTCTGCGTTCACGGTGCATTGCGCAACATACCATCTATTTTGGGTATTTTAATAACATCATTATTAAAGAAAGGCCATATTTTTTTCAAGATTTAAAATGTTGGAATAATTTTTATGATTAATCATGAGGTAATACCTGTTTCAGAATAGAAAATGACGTCATTAAATCCTGTATCACCTGGTGTGACCGGCCTCCCCCCCCCCCCTCCCATACACACATAGCCTCGCTTTGCGACGCTTATTAAATTAAGCGGGCTATAATTATCACGACCCCAAATAACCCCTAAACGTCTGTTGCTAAAAATAGCTGCAGTCACGCCTGGCTTCCCACGTGACATTTCTGCTTACAATTATCTATTGTTGTCTCGGTGACGTCAAAGTTGTCTCCCTTTGTTTGACTGACGTTCGTGTTACAACAAAAAAAAAAAAAAAAAAAAAAAAAAAAAAAAAAAAAAAAAATTAAGCCCAATGAACGCCGTCAACCAATAACCCTAATTAAAAACTTGTTTACCAGGAATCTAGGTAAAATTTTACCTGTCGCTTGTTTTGACAATCAGCATGATTGGTAGCATGTCATGTTTTTCATTTAGCAGACGTGTTAATCAGCTTCATAATTAAGCATGTTCGTGCGTTCGTTAAAACGCCACCACTCTTTTATGCTACTTTATTTATAGCACTATATTAATTTTGATAAGTTGTATTTAAAAAAAAATAAACACTTGATTTTTTATTTATTCGTTTACGGTAATAATTTTTTAAACATGACAGAAACCGATTTAATGCACGTTTTTATTAGAATTCAAGTAACTAAAAATAAATTATGTTAAGAGTATAGTCAGTAAACATTAAAGGTCAAAAGTACTGAAATATTTTATTTCAATTTTTTTTTAAAAATCCAATTCATTTTTTTTTTAAATTTATTAGCTAAATTAATAAACTAAATTTTGTGTATTTTACACACAGGAAAAATAAACATTAGTAGAAAGCTGGACAAAATTCCACCAATTTTAAATTGCGCACACGAAAAAAAATAATCTACTACAAATCAACTTTCATTTAGCGTGAATATTTACAAACATTTACATTCTCAAGTATAAAATCACACATAAACAGTCACACCACGTTCTGGTTGGTGCCGTCTAGTTTATAAATTGATTTTACAAATACCCCCCCCCACACCCCCCCCCCCCCACCCCCACAGCCCCGACACCACACTTCACCTTGTTGTTATTATATATAAACAGTCAGCGGTAAAGCAGTATCCTAAGTTTATATGCTCGATTTCCAAGATATATTTATGTTGTTGCTCGTCTACTTTCTTATATCAGCTGGTTCTAAAACAAGTTTAATTTATTTACTCTGTCATGGTCAGACATAAATTAATTCATTAGTTAATTAATGATAAATTCTTACCTCAATAATATACACATTCGGGTTCCAAGTGTACACAACCGCTGTACACAGATCGTGTACATGTGTCGTACAGATTAATCCATCAAATAAGGAAATTCATTCACAAATAGGTTAAGCCATTCACGTGTGAATGAACACACTAATTACATAAGTTTTAAAACGGCACATTAATCACATAAGTTGTAAAAGAACACGACACTAATTACATAAGTTTTAAAACGGCACATTAATCACATAAGTTGTAAAAGAACACAACACATATATATAAGTTTTAAAACGGCACATTAATCACATAAGTTGTAAAAGAACACTAATTCCATATGTTGTAAAACAGCACTTATCACATAAACGGTAAAACAACACACTAATCACATTAGTTGTAAAACGTAACACCAATCACATAAGATGTAAAACAACACACTAATCACATACGTTGTAAAACGAAATACCAATCACATAAGATGTAAAACAACACACTAATCACATACGTTGTAAAACAACACACTAATCACATACGTTGTAAAACAACACACTAATCACATAAGATGTAAAACAACACACTAATCACATAGTTTTAAAACAAAACACTGATCACATACGTTGTAAAACAACATACTAATCACATACGTTGTAAAACGAAATACCAATCACATAAGATGTAAAACAACACAATAATCACACACTTAGTAAAACAACACACTAATCACATAAAATGTAAAGCAACACACTAATCATATACATTGCAAAACAACACACTAAACACATACGTTGTTAAACAACACACTAATCACACACGTTGTAAAACAAAACACTAATCACATAAGATGTAAAACAACACACTAATCACACACGTTGTAAAACAAAACACTAATCACATAAGATGTAAAACAACACATTATTCATATCCGTCTCAGAAAGCACGAACACACTATAAGCTGGACAATGTCCTACCAGCCTTCATGTCATTATAACACGCTACAAAACCATTCTATATCAACATTTAAAACACATCACAAAATCACCATATTTCTACATTTAAACCACATCACAAAATCACCATATATCTACATTTAAACCACATCACAAAATCACCATATTTCTACATTTAAACCACATCACAAAATCACCATATATCTACATTTAAACCACATCACAAAATCACCATATTTCTACATTTAAACCACATCACAAAATCACCATATTTCTACATTTAAACCACATCACAAAATCACCATATTTCTACATTTAATTCACATTATAAAATCACCATATTTCTACATTTAAACCACATCACAAAATCACCATATTTCTACATTTAAAACACATCACAAAATCACCATATATCTACATTTAAACCAAATCACAAAATCACCATATATCTACATTTAAACCACATCACAAAAACACCATATTTCTACATTTAAACCAAATCACAAAATCACCATATATCTACATTTAAAACACATCACAAAATCACCATATATCTACATTTAAACCACATCACAAAATCACCATATTTCTACATTTAAAACACATCACAAAATCACCATATATCTACATTTAAACCACATCACAAAATCACCATATTTCTACATTTAAAACACATCACAAAATCACCATATTTCTACATTTAAAAACATCACAAAATCACTATATATCTACATTTAAACCACATCACAAAATCGCCATATATCTACATTTAAAACATCACAAAATCACCATATTTCTACATTTAAAACATCACAAAATCACCATATATCTACATTTAAACCACATCACAAAATCACTATATATCTACATTTAAAACATCACAAAATCACCATATTTCTACATTTAAAACACATCACAAAATCACCATATATCTACATTTAAAACACATCATAAAACCACCGAACCTGGTGTCACGCAATGACAACCAGGTCTGGAAGAATAGCTACACTTGTGAACTTTAACCTTCAAGAACTGGAACCCCAAGACGGGTAACTTTTTGTCAAAGCTAAACTACAACCTCCTTAATTATCTCATGATCTGTCTACTTCATGCTAAAATAACGGACCGCTAGGTGGGAGGGTTTTAACATATTTGTATGCGTATACAAGGAATTGAGATGGGATTGATGAAAGGAGAAATTTCAGTATTGTATGCTCAAACCTTTATCATAAGCACTTCACAGTGTTCTTTAATTCAGTAGTTTTGGTACGATAAATCAATACACTGGTGGGGGGGGGGGGTGTCATCCATAAATTACGTCACGCTTTTTTGGACGATTTTTACCTCCTCCCCCGTCACAAAAAGCCAGACACCCCACCCCCCCCAATGACGTCACACCTCAGTCTAAAACCTCCCCCCCCCCCCTCCCCCCAAAAAAAAATGCAGTTGAATTTCTCTTAAAATACGGTATTTTTCCAGAATTTTGCCTGAACTCTGTCAGCATATATTATTTTAATCAATTCCTATTACAGTTTATTAAAACAGTTTTCTTAAATGCTAAATAACGGCTAAAATTCGTTTTCTAACCAAGTTTTTTTATAATGTAAAAGTGTGACGTCACACCCTCTGAACCCGCCCCCCTCATCCACCCTCCCCCGCATCACACACCGTCACAAAATTACGGACTCCCCCTCTCCCCCCTATGAGTGTGACGTCATTTATGGACGACCCCTCTACAATACTGATGGTACAGTTATACAAAACATGTGGATACGAATAAAACAAGAGATTTAGTGTCTAAAATAACGCCACTGCGTATACAACAGGCAACCATGAATCTGACCACAGTGGTGTTTTTTTTTATTAGCACCAATGTTTCTAGACCACATCACGGTCATGTCGATACAGACTGTTAGGGATTCCAATCAGTAAATAAGGCCTGCAATCCTTACAAATGTTAACTCAATATTCAAACAATCCGGATTTTAACATACATTTTTTTTAGCATGGATTCGATTTTGTAGTCCCTGGTTATAAACATAACGACAGACATATTAATATAGCAGAGGCGTAGCGACCCTTCCCGGCGCCAGGGGACAGACTTTCGATTTGCACCCCCCCTCCCCCCCCCTCAGAGTTTCGATTCCCCCCCCCCCCTTAAACTTTCGATTTGCACCCCCCCCCTTTAAACTTTCAATTTGTTTTTCCAACCCATTTTGGCGCCCCCTAAGGTCGGCGCCCGGGGACATATGTCGTCCCCCCGCCCCTCCGCCCGCTACGCCTCTGCTGATATAGCGACCCAGTGTGTATTGAGAACTAAAGGAAAAGATGATATTGATACGGAACATTCACACACAATTATTAGAAAGCAAGAAAAAAAAATAATTTATTGGAAGATTGCATGATCTTAGATTGTCTCGTGGATTGAGTGCTGCCTACTTTGTATTGGTTTACAGTGTTTGATATGCTGAGCTGACAAGTTTTTGTGGACACATTATGATATTCGGTTACACAAAAAGTGCGAGGCAAAGTGGAAGTTTTTTGTTTCTTTCTGGATTATGTGTAAGGGTGTATACACGCTAATACATATGCACATATATATATATATATATATATATATATATATATATATATATATATATATATATATATATATATATATATATATATATACACATGCATATATTTTCATGCATACATAATAACATATGCATTATGCTAACAACACATGAATACATACATACAAATGCATACATACATACAAATGCATACATACATACAAAAGCATACATACATACAAATGCATACATACATACAAATGCATGCATACATATGCGTATATTCCCATGTATAAACACATATGCAAACTAGTAAGCATACATATATATGCATACATACACATGCATGCATGCATATATACAAATGCATACATACACATGCATTCATATACGCACATATTATACTCCCATCCATATATGCGCGTATCTGTTGGTGATGTTAAAGACACATTTGCTTAGTGATTTTCTCCAAACAGTTTTCTTAAATCCGAACACATGCACACACTTACGCACACATAGATAGACGTTTATTCCTAAATATAATCACTTAGTGTTTACGTATGGGCAGATTTTAATTATACCGTCAGCCGGAGAATCCAAAGTTACCTATCTGCACTTTACTCTCTGTCAGTTTCTGTCTTTAGGTTGACTTTACGGTTCTTCAGGCAAAAGGTAAAAAAAAAAAAAACTTGGTTTTAAGTAAGCGGTCGCTTTCTGGTCAAAGCTATGGTTAGAGTCAAGGTAGCCATAGGGATTGGCTGTGTTAGTTTTACTTGTATATTCAATGGTAGTGTTATTTAAGAGTAGTGATACGTATGTATATATTTTTCCCACGTTCAATAGCTCAATGTCTGTGGAGTATCAGCGGTATCGCGACACCATATATTATCTAGCACTGTCAGGTAGGCTTTGTAAGACACGCTCTGATGACCACAGGATACACTGACGGTTCTAGACAACCGTACGGGTTCAACGACCTGTCTTATGTTTTCAAGGTCACAACAGGACGTGTAAATGAGGGTGAAGAACGGGTATTTAACATAGTAAGGATTTTACGCCAGAACACGGTAACATAATACACACAAACACCCATAACATTCAGCAGCCTTTTTTAAACACATAAGCTATATAAACGCACTAAACACATACTCAATGAAACACACAAATCAACACATATTTTGGTCAGTGCTACAATTACACACACTGAACCGATTTTGAGACATGTATACATGTATACAAGCATACAATACAAGCACACATTCAAATGCGCGCGCACTAGTCTACACCAACGCACACACACTAACGTAAAATTATTGATTCCACAATTAAAATCTACAATAGAAGTGATCCCCTCAAATTCCTGTCCATTTCGTCACTAGTATTTATTTTGCTATTAATTAAGTACATGTACTTATGTACTAAAATAAAAATTTACAGGTCAAAATAATAATTGCTTTCGCCCCGTACCACGTTAAAAAGTTTGTTCAAAGGGATGTTACTCTTAATATTTTAACCCCAATTCAAACCAAGACAACTCTCTTGTAAACATATAGTTTAGTTTGGGCCAGAGCTGCCATACCGAAGCCGTTTAAGGGTCCAAAATCCGTCTAGTAAAAGCACAATATTTAATGTTGAAAAAGATTTGTTTCATAAAAATTGATCGCTCTTCAGTCACTTTGGGTTCGCTAACGGTTTATCATGTAGTAAAAAAATGTGTTTGTCTTGCTGTAGTTGATCTACCAAATACATTGACGTGCAGTAAAGATGTGTTTGTCTTGCTGTCGCCTGTCCTTTTGACGTACAGTAAGATTTGTTTGTCTTGCTGTAGTTGATCTACCAAATTATTGACGTGTAGTAAAAATGTGTTTGTCTTGCTGTAGTTGATCTACCTGCCCAATTGACGTGAAGTAAAATTGTGTTTGTCTTGCTGTAGTTGATCTACCAAATTATTGACGTGTAGTAAAAATGTGTTTGTCTTGCTGTAGTTGATCTACCTGCCCAATTGGCGTGAAGTAAAATTGTGTTTGTCTTGCTGTAGTTGATCTACCAAATTATTGACGTGTAGTAAAAATGTGTTTGTCTTGCTGTAGTTGATCTACTTGCCCAATTGACGTGAAGTAAAATTGTGTTTGTCTTGCTGTAGTTGATCTACCAAATTATTGACCTGCAGTAAAGATGTGTTTGTCTTGCTGTAGTTGATCTACCTCTCACATTGACGTCCAGTAAAGATGTGTTTGTCTTGTTACAGGTGTAGACTCCTGCCACGCCAGCCCATGTGCTGAGGGATCTACCTGCGTCGATCTGGTGGATGGGTTCGCTTGTCTGTGTCCAACACACAAGACAGGGAGGCTGTGTGAGACAGGTGAGTCATGACAGACAGGTAAGTCATGATAGACAAGTGAGTCAAGACAGACAGGTGAGTTATGGTAGACAGGTGAGTTATGGTAGACAGGTAAGTCATGATAGACAGGTAAGTCATGATAGACAAGTGAGTCATGACAGACAGGTGAGTCATGATAGACAGGTAAGTCATGATAGACAGGTGAGTCATGATAGACAGGTGAGTTATGGTAGACAGGTGAGTCATGGTAGACAGGTGAGTTATGGTAGACAGGTGAGTTATGTTAGACAGGTGAGTTATGTTAGACAGGTGAGTCATGATAGACAGGTGAGTTATGGTAGACAGGTGAGTTATGGTAGACAGGTAAGTCATGATAGACAGGTAAGTCATGATAGACAAGTGAGTCAAGACAGACAGGTGAGTTATGGTAGACAGGTGAGTTATGGTAGACAGGTAAGTCATGATAGACAGGTAAGTCATGATAGACAAGTGAGTCAAGACAGACAGGTGAGTTATGGTAGACAGGTGAGTTATGGTAGACAGGTAAGTCATGATAGACAGGTAAGTCATGATAGACAAGTGAGTCATGACAGACAGGTGAGTCATGATAGACAGGTAAGTCATGATAGACAGGTGAGTCATGATAGACAGGTGAGTTATGGTAGACAGGTGAGTCATGGTAGACAGGTGAGTTATGGTAGACAGGTGAGTTATGTTAGACAGGTGAGTTATGTTAGACAGGTGAGTCATGATAGACAGGTGAGTTATGGTAGACAGGTGAGTCATGATAGATAGGTGAGTCATGATGGATAGGTGACTCATGACAGACAGGTGGGAATCAATAGACAGGTGAATCATGGTAGACAGGTGAGTCATGACAGACAGGTAATTCATGATAGAAAGGTGAGTGATGATAGACAGGTGAGTCATGATAGATAGACGAGTCGTGATAGACAGATGAGCTGTGAAAGACAGGTGAGTCATGATAGACAGGTGAGTCATGATAGACAGGTGAGTAATGATAGAATGGTGAGTCATGATGGACAGGTGAGTCATGTTCGACAGACGAGTCATGATGGACAGATGAGATGTGAAAGACAGACGAGTCATGATAGGCAGTTGAGTCATGACAGACTGGTGAGTGTTGATAGACAGGTGAGTCATGATAGACAGATGAGTCATGATGGACAGGTGAGTCATGATAGACAGATAAGTTGTGAAAGACAGGTGAGTCATGATAGACAGATGAGTCATGATGGACAGGTGAGTCATGATAGACAGGTGAGTCATGATAGACAGGTGAGTCATGATAGACAGGTGAGTCATGATAGACAGATGAGTCATAATAGACAGGTGAGTCATGATAGACAGATGAGTCATGGTAGACAGGTGAGTTATGATAGACAGATGAGTCATAATAGACAGGTGTGTTGTGATAGACAGGTGTGTTATGATAGACAGGTGAGTTATGATGGATAGGTGAGTCATGATGGATACGTGAGTCATATTGGATAGGTCAGTCATGTTAGACAGGTGAGTCATAGTAGACAGGTAAGTCATGATAGACAGGTGAGTCAAGGGGAGGCACATTATGAAAAGCTGAGACTTGATAGACAGGTGACTCAGAATGGAAATCTGAAACATGATCGATATGTAGTCATGATAAACAATTGAGACAGGAAATCATTTATTTTCCCTTTTTTTATTTTCTTGTATTATTATAGAAGTATGCAATTTATGCAATTTTATTTCAGTACTTTAAAATTTTTATTTACAATAGTTTCATGACTATAAACTAATGCGCACAAAATAAACAGTATAACGCGCGTATAATAGCGAGGGAAGAGTAGCAGAAACCTACAATTTTTTAGAACATTTTAATTAATTCATAAAACACGATTTAAGCATCCAATTAAGTCAAACTGTATTGTGTTCAAGTCTTGACCCACGTGCCAATTTAGAAACGAATCTGTCATTTAGAAGTGCCCGAAATTCCGCTCGAGCGTTTTTATCTATGACGACTGGTAGACAGGGGCGGAACTACAGTGCCGCCAGACCCCGCAATGCGGGGGGGCCCACGCCATTTAGGGGCCCAGAGCCGACCATAATACATTTTTTTTATAGTTAAAAAAAAGTAAATTTTCTTTCATTTTTGACTTGATGGTTGTTTTGTAAAAAAATTACCGTAGCTGCGGTTGGATTATATTTATTCTATAGACACCACCCCACGCTCTTGTTTCTTCTTTTTCCCTTTGTTTTTAAACAACTTTGAAAGCCGAGTCTTTCTCCTACAATTAAACTTATCAAAGATAAGCAAATGTTCAAACCACTTCCATGACTTATTTCCCTTTTTAAAAAAACAGTCAAATAGGGGTGATCATAAGCTCCTTTTAATAGATTTGTACTAAACAAATTAAAAAGCAATTACTTCTCTTAATTATTATTTTTTTTATAAGTAATTACTAAAGAATGATATTGTATAAAAGGGAAATGTATTAAAATGTATTAAATTAATAATATTTTAAACATTAATAATATAACTACAAGAAAAAACATAAAAATAAACATAACACGAGACACCATTACTTATACAAAGCTTTCATATTTTATATTATTTTGACCGACAGATTGATAAAAGGGCTTCTATCAAAAATTAATTAAAACTGATTCTCACAAAACACGCTAATGCACTTACACACATGACATGATGTTGAATTTTTTTTTATTAATGTTTTTCAAATCCAGAACAGGACAACAATGAGTATCCTATGTTCGTATTATGTGATTGCATATATATATATATATATATATATATATATATATATATATATATATATATATATATATATATATATATATATATATATATATATATATATATATATATATATATATATATATATATATATATATATATATATATATATATGGGGGGGGGCCTAAAAAATTTTTTTTGCGGGGTGGCCCTTTTTTTCTAGTTCCGCCACTGCTGGTAGACTGACTCTCTTTCAGACTGACGACAGACAGAGAAAGCAAGTTAAATAAAAAGCTTGTAAAATAGTCTGAAATGTTCATCAACCGAATTTTATTTTAAATGCACGGGAGGCGATTCAAGAAAATATAATTTATTTTAAAGATACTCATTTCGTTTGATATTTTTTAGCTTAAAGCATGATTATTCTAAAATATTTTTAACAATACATATATTCACAAATTTAATAATGATATAAAATTGCGTAAACTTAACTATATTTAAAAACTTAATATTTAAATGGTAGATATGTAGTATATTTACGCCGTACAATTAATAGTTTATTTTTATGATACTTCTCAAAACCGAAGTTTACAAGCGATGTGGTGATAGTACAAGTCCGAAAAAAAATTTACTCTTCTTTAATCTAATATTTCCCACGAAATGGAGAGACTGATAACTACAATATTGATCATGTAAAATTTGTTTGTAATTAACCTGGATCCAATTAATGTTGACGTTGAGAGTTACCTTTAAAAGATGCAGAATCCTAAGGTCGAATCTCAGGCCCGGCGTCTGAGGGAGATACTTCGGGGGAAGATAACTCAGCAAGAAACACCTTGCACACCTATCAACTGCGGCAGTGAGAGGGGAGCCCTAGATTCCATTTTAAACAGTGACGAAGATGCCGTCAGAGATAATCTGAACAAGGACTCAGACTACATCCGTGGGTTGCGGCGAGGCGGCCAATGAGTGGCCAGTCTGCTGGAGAACGGCCTTGATGCCGCCGTCTGGCAGTTCGCGTGTAAGGTCTGCAGGTTCTGGTGGATGAAGGTGCCGGCTCGTAAGGAGGTATCCAAATGCAACAGGTGTAAGGTCAAGTACGATCCGATAACCTGGGACAAGGTGAAAGGTCAAGTACGATCCTATACCTCAGGACAAGGAGTTTGGTCAAGTACGATCCCATACCCCAGGACAACTTGAAAGGTCAAGTACGATCCCATACCCCAGGACAAGGTGAAAGGTCAAGTACGATCCCATACCCTAGGACAAGGAGTTTGGTCAAGTACGATCCTATACCCCAGGACAAGGAGTTTGGCACCAGGAAATTCTTACGCGAGTGAGCGAATGAATTTACAGTATTTGGCGAGATGAATATTACGTCATGTAAATGTTACAAATGTGGACAGATGGTGCCCCTGGACCGCATGCTGCCCCCGAGGAAAGACAGACCCCGTAAGACCAGGCTGCCCCATTCCTGTAATGGCATCAACTGTCCTAGACACGCCCATGATGCTGATGAAGTGGCGCTTGTGACCAACTTTGGCAGGATGCAAATCCAGGATCCAGGAGCGTCTGGCTACACTAGATGGGGAGGTAACTCGACAGGAGGAGTGCCTGGTGGATCAGCGTCTTTCGGTGGGCCGGGGTCATATGCAGGGTCAGGGTCATATGCAGGGTCAGGGTCATAAGCCGGGTCATCAGGTTCCAGGCGTGGATTAGCAGAAGGAAATGTGCAGCCGGTGTGCGTCTACCCCAAGGCCGGCAACCAGATCCGGACATTCAGCGAGAGACATCAGAGTACCGGCTCCACAGTGACAACTTTCCTAAGTAAAGTTTCTTCCAGGTATTTCTTCGGAGGGGGGGGTGGTACCGAAGAAGGTCTGCCTGCCGCTCCCCCCGCCCCCCACCCCCAAAACGAAATGGAATTTATATACGAAATATAACGTTTAACAGTGTCCGCCCGCCCCTCCCCCCCCCCCCGGAAATTTTAGGTCCGCCCCCCCCTGAAAATTTCAAGTGCCCCCCCCCCCCCCAGGAGAAAAAAGTCTGGAAGAAACACTGTTCCTAAGTCAAGGCAGCCTAGACAACATGTCCGTCAGTCAGTTCCACTCGCTTGACGTCAGATTAGAATCAGACTAACACACACATCACACATGTGTAAATACAAATACTGGCGACCTGCTGTATACAATTCCATGACTTAATTTATGGCGTTAAAAAAAATAATTAGCAATGCTTTGTATGATAACGAATGACATAAAATATAGCCCTTTATCGGGAAGGAGGGGTAGGGGGGGGGGGGCTGAGCCCGCCGAAGAGATGCATGTTAGAAACTCAATTGTGAATGAAAAAAAGTATATTAAAAAATATTGTTTAAATATATTTTTTTAAAATAATAATTTTAAAACGTATCTAGAACCTACTACTAGTTGGTTATTAATTTACATTATTAATTTTTTTAAGCTGTGCCTGTTTATACTACAAATATAGTGAATTCAATATTTTATTTTATTTTTTAAACTGTGTTTTTTATACTAAAATATAGTGCACCAAAAATGAATAAAATATTTTTAATTTTTATTTAACTGTGCCTGTTTATACTAAAAATACATTCAATGTGCACCAAAATCAAATTAAATATTTATGGTTTCATCAAATTAAATATTCATGGTTTCATTTCCAGAGATTACAGACTGCCGCGCTCACGGTTGCTATAACAACGGCCGCTGCATCCAGCAGCACGCGAACGCCACGTTCGAGTGCATCTGCCAGAGGGGGTTCACCGGGCAGAGGTGCGAGAGGGAGCTGTGCGCCCCGGGCGTCTGTCAGAACGGCGGCACGTGCAAGCTCGTCGACCGGCACGCGTACACCTGCGAGTGCTCCCGCGGGTACAAAGGTCAGAACTGTGACGTGCTCTCCTCGTGCGAGCCCAACCCGTGCCAGAACAACGGCAGGTGTTTCCAGGATCGGGGAGGGGATTACTACTGCCACTGTGAGGGGAGGTACCGGGGGAAGCACTGCGAGCACGAAGACCCCTGCGCATCTACGCCGTGCCAAAATGGCGGGAGATGTGTCGTAGACGGGCGCCATGACCAGTACCACTGCCACTGTCCCACGCCTTACTTTGGCGAGTCCTGCCAGCACAACAACGCCTGTCTCCCCAATCCGTGTCTCAATTCGGGCACGTGCGCGCCCAACGATTTCACCTTCACGTGCGCGTGTAAGCCCGGGTACTCCGGACCAACGTGTGATCTGTCTGATCCGTGTGCTGTATCGCCGTGTCAACACGGGGGCACGTGTAAGACCGACCTTGAAAGAAACTCACACCTGTGTGAGTGCCCACCTGGATACACAGGTGTATCATGTGAAATACACGAAGCCTGCGACAGAGGACCGTGTAAAAACGGAGGAAAATGTTTCCCAGAAGGCGCTGGATATTTCTGCAGATGCATGTCAGGATTTTCCGGAACCAACTGTCAAAACCCTTCCGCGTGTGCATCCTCCCCTTGCCACAATGGCGGCTCGTGTTACGAATCAGCTTCCAGTTACATCTGCGCATGCGCGGGGCGCTATTCGGGTAGATTTTGTGAGAACGAGTTAACCCAAGGGCCATGCGGGGATAACCCTTGTCTAAACTCTGGCACCTGTTTCCAGTCTGGAGATTCCCATGTTTGCGTGTGTCCTTCGAAATTCACCGGCAGCAGATGCGAGAAAGAGATGACAAATTCTTGCGAAAACGTCCAATGTCTCAACGGGGGCTCATGCTATTCTTCTGGGGATCACTCCATCTGTGTTTGCACCGCGGAGTTTATCGGCGATTTTTGCGAAACGAGAAATCCATGTTTTGTACATCCCAACTCAATTTGCGTTGAGAACCAAACATGTGGAGTTGATTCAGGACGGTCTTCTCCGTGTGGTGCCAACGGCGTCTGCCAACCGTGTGAGAGAGGCAGGCCCTGCGGTGTAGAAGGCAGGAACTACGTGTGTTCTTGTAGATCGGGCTACATGGGAAAACAGTGTGAGATTCCAGACCGGTGTACCCCTGGGTCGTGCGGGGAGGGGGAAATCTGCGTCCCAGTTCCAGGACAAGACGGCTTCACTTGTGAATGTCCTTCTGGAATGACGTCACGTGATTGCACAGCTTCTAACCCGTGTAACCCTAACCCTTGCAGGAATAACGGCACTTGTACTCGATCGGTTGGAACTGCGTCGTCTTCATCTCGTGTTGCACCTTACGTCTGCGACTGCAGGAGTGGATACACGGGGTTCCACTGCGAGGTTCTCAACAGCTGTGTTCAAAACCCCTGCCAGAATAACGGCGAGTGTATCACTGAGTTGACCGCAGCTGGGATCAGCATCCGGTGCCAGTGTCCAAGAGGATTTTCAGGATTTTGGTGCGAGGTTAAAACGTCTTGCAGAGTTCATCCGTGTATGAATGGCGGCGAGTGCGTCATATCCGGTCATGCGCAGCACGGAAACGAACCGGATGTTGTGTGTCGCTGCCCGCGTGGATTCACCGGTGCCTTGTGCGAACGAGAGCTGGACTGTCATGACGTGGGGTGTCTTAACAACGGCAGGTGTCAAATCAACTCTGACGGAAGACACCACTGCGCATGCGCAGACACGTTTATCGGAAATTTCTGTGAAACTCCTATCAACTGCGACATGGCACCTTGCCTGAACGGCGGGATCTGCGTCCAAGGACTGGTCACCATCGGTGCCAAACGGACGGCACCCAGGTGCGTCTGTATGCCAGGTTTCACGGGGATGAGGTGCGAGCATTTGGACACGTCGTCAGCCTGCTCCGTCATCACGTGTCAAAATGGCGGCAGGTGCGTCCCCGACCGGGCACGGGGTGGGGTCTGTGTGTGTCCCAGAGGCTGGCGTGGGGACAGGTGTGAGGTCAGGGATGTGACGTCAGACACGTGCCATTCAAAAGTCTGCTGGAACGGAGGCTCCTGTGTTCTAGCCCAAGGTAGGTGTCCATCTTTCACTAAATACATGCATACATATATACATATTCAGAAGGGGGGGGGGGGTTGAAGCTGGTTGTTTTTAAGAGGCCCAGGAAAATTTAAAAGGAGCCCAACCCCACCCCAGATTTAAAAAAAAAAATTATTGTTTATTTTTTTCCCAATCATAGCCTGATGATCATCTTCAGCTTGATAGCAATTAACGCGACAAAATTATTTCAACAAAATAATTAAGACACCAATAGGTCTAGTACAGAATCGTTCCTGGAGACAAACGGGAACTTTTTACTTCGGTTCCCACCGGGATTTTTCCCTATAGACCGGCGGGTCAGTCCACCTCTGCAGTAGCGTAGCGAGGGGGGGGGGGGACATATGTTGGGTTGGAAATGGGTTGGAAAAATAAATTGAAAGGTTGAGGGGGGGTGCAAATCGAAATCTCGAGGGGGGGGGGGGTGCAAATCGAAAGTTTGAGGGGGGGGGGGGTGCAAATCGAAAAGTTTGTCCCCGGGCGCCGGGAAGGGTCGCTACGCCTCTGCACCTCTGTAGTTATTTTACACAGAATACTGTTACTTATATTAAAAAAAAACATTCACAAAAAGATATTTATAAAAAAATAGAAGCTGGCAAGTAAGAATCGAGAAGTTAGTGACCTATTGATATACCAATGTGTGTGTTGCATATTGTCCATATGAATCTGAATAGACAAGCCTTGCAAGGAGACGTACTCTTGACTTCGCGCTATTTATAGTTTACGCGATATTTTGTATACATTTAGTAATGTTTAGATTGTAATTCTATTCCCTCACCTGACTTCAGGTACCACCAGACCTACCTGTCTGTGTCCTCCAGGATACTCTGGCAGCGACTGCCGCGTCCACTCAGCCCCCTGCACCACCAACCCGTGCATGAACGGCGGCACGTGCACCGCCCTTGACCCAACCAGGGCAGAATGCACGTGCCCTCCAGGCTACGCCGGCGTCCGGTGCCAGATCAAACCCAGCGACCCGTGCACGCCCAACCCGTGTGCCAACGGTGGCCGCTGCTCCGTGGACATCGGGGCCCGTGGCTACATCTGCAGGTTAGAGCGTCTTTACAGCTGCTTCAACTCTTTCATTCCCCTAACCTGGCTATAGGAAAATACAGCTGTTCTTACATAATGTTGCTGAGGTTATGTTTATTTCTCTATGTAGTGATGGCAATGCCAACACAAGGGATCCTGCTAACATAACATAACTCGAAAACATGACAAAATATCAATTACGCTAATATCAAGTCTTCCACAGTGTTTCTTTCAGACTTTTTCTCCGGGAGGGGGGGGGACACTAGTAAAAGTAAAATATAATATTTTCTCTTTAAATACTGTTTCTTTCCAGGAGGGGGAGGGCGGTAGACGGTGCTTCGAAAAAGGGGGGCGGGGGCAAAGAGATGCCTATAAACATCAGAAATAAAACGAAAAGAAGAATAAATATGATTAATGGCAGCTTTATCTTTAACCCCAACAAGTATAAAATTATAACAGGCCCATAATAAATGAACATATTTTTCTCCAGATGTGAGCTCCCATACACGGGAGATAACTGTGAAATTAAAGCTACCGGAACCTGCTTGATAAATCCTTGCAAAAATCTGGGCACTTGTGTGTAAGTTATCCAGATTTACCATTTGATACATTCCATTTTAAACAATTAAAACCACACAAAAAGAAAAAATATATTAGATCTATATGGTCATTGGTCAATATAATGTTATCTGTGAAATTTAGGCATAGTATAGTCGATGTAATTTTAGCAATGTTATGTTTTCCTTTCTATGTTTTCTTTCTAACTGTAAATTTAAATATTAAATTAGTCATTAAAAATTAATTTTAACTTTACAAAATTCAGTTATAAAAGGAGATAAAGTCATGAATTTTGTATGCAACCAAAATGCAATATTAAACCACTCTAGTATATGTAATAATATCAATGTTATTTAATCAACATAATGGTATCTATGGTAATGATGTGTACTTAAAGTTTCTGTCCTAATGTTGTATAATCTAATTTTATCATGCAAATATATTCTTTTCATATATTCTTGTCCGTAAAATGGTGTCAATGTAATCATGTCAATATCACCATATCAATTTCATCAAATTAATGTCATCATATCTATGTAATCATGTCAATGTCATTATATCAATGTCATCATGTCAACTTCATCATATGAATGTCATCCTGTTAATAACATCATATCTAAGTAATCATGCCAATGTCATCATATTAATGTCATCATGTGAATGTCATCATATCAATTGCATCATATCAATGTCATAATGTTAATATCATATCAATGTCAGCATGCCAATGTCAATGTCATCTAAACTATGTAATCATGTCAATGTCATCATATTAATGTCATCTTGTCAATGTCAGCTTGTCAATGTCATAGAGTCAATGTTACCATGTCAGTGTTACCATGTCAATGTCATCATGTCAATATCATCATATTAATGTCATCATGTCAATACACCTGTGTCTCTACACCAGAGAGATCCCGCCCCACTCCTTCGTGTGCCGGTGCCTACACGGCTGGCACGGTCAGTACTGCCAGACCTGGGCAGGGGGAAGTGTGCAGTGTCCGGCCGACATGTGTTCCACGAGGGGGGTGTGTTATCTGGGTCAGGACAACGAGCCCATGTGTCGGTGTGAGAACTCGTTCGGCGACCGATGCGGTGAGTAACGCAATTTTATAAGGCCGATTCTAGCCGGAAAAAGATACGCATGCGCAATGGGGAGAAACTACCGCCTTCATTCGCGGCGATGTTTTCGATGGTACTGCGCATACTTGTGTTTACAAACAAACCGCAGACCCTAATCCTATCCCCAACCAGTGGTGATGCTATGTCGGCTGTCACCCGATGCGGTACTTGTGGTGTCACCCCCACCCCTTTTGTAGTAGTCGATTTGTACTCAAAAGATAATTAACTTTAATTAATCATAAATGGAACTGGCAAAAAAGTATATTTCTTCTGTACATTTTGCAGTTTTTTTGCCTTGGTGTCACCCCCTAAATAGTGTCACCCGGTGCGGTACTCGTGGTGTCACCCCACCCCTTTTGTAGTAGTCGATTTGTACTCAAAAGATAATTAACTTTAATTAATCATAAATGGAACTGGCAAAAAAGTATATTTCTTCTGTACATTTTGCAGTTTTTTTGCCTTGGTGTCACCCCCTAAATAGTGTCACCCGGTGCAGTACGCACCCCGTCCCCGCTACGCCTATCCATATCCCAAACCCTATCCCTCGGGAAAAGATGAGGATGATTTGCTCTTTACATCGATTAATGGGCATATTGTTGAGGGGCAGAGGCGTAGCGAGGGGGGGGGGTGCGGACCGCACCGGGTGACACCATTTAGGGGGGTGACACCAAGGCAAAAAATAGTAACAGATATAGAGAAAAATGTGAGGGGGGGGTGTGCAAATCGAAAGTTTGAGAGGGGGGGGGGGGTGGGGTGCAAATCGAAAATTTGTCCCCGGGAAGAGTCGCTACGCCTCTGAGGGGGGGGGGGGCACCATTAAGTGCCGCACCGGGTTACACCCGACCTCGCTACGCCACTGTTGTGGGGTCATTTTAGGTGCATGTGTGTGTGTGCGTGATGAGGGTAAGATTTTGCTAATACACTTACAATGGTTGATGAGGGTAAAATAGATCATCTTATAATCCACATTTACGTTGTTGTAATATAAAATTGTATGATGCTCGATTATTTTTATTTCTACTTTAGAATACACGTGTGGCGTCCTGCAGAGTGGGCTGTTCCCCCACCCCCTGGAGTGCTCCCTCTACACCATGTGTGTCTGGGGCAAGCCCTACGTCATGCAGTGTCCCAGAAACGACCTCCATTTCAACCCCAAACTGCGCATCTGTGATTGGCATGCGCGCGCCGGATGTACGTCACTGCAGCGGTCACGTGAGCAGGAATACCTAGGCGTGGTTTGGAGGATACGTCACTAGTGAGGGGACGGCGGGGCGGGGGTAGCACAAGATAGAAAAGTTATACCCCGTTTGAAATGTGTCAATTTGCCCCATTCTTGAATTTTTCAATGTTAAGTTATCGTAACGTGACGTTTTGTTAGTTCCTGTCTCAATATTACCGAGATATGCCCGTAATGCCAAAACTGAAGTAGTAAAACTGTTAGCAAATAGCCTCACCTATAAAAAAATAAGTAAAAATGAGTAAAGATTTCTCTTTAGACCTGCCATTCAGCAGATGAAGTGGAGTTCATTTTTCTTGACCTCGGCATATGAAGTATAAAGGGATAATGTGGTCAGCACTATACCCAGCCGCATTTACTTTCCAAAACGTGATTTCCACTGACTTGAACCTGGATTTGAACTCGAGAAATTCGGGTTCGCAGTCTAGCCACGCCGTCCCATCCCTATCAAAAATACTTAACTTTATCGTTTTTTCATTCGGCTATATATTTGTTATATGTAAATTCGACAATAAGGGCATTTCTTGCTTCAAATGTATCAACCATTTGTTCAATGACATCATATTATTTGAAACAGCAGTTTCTCAATACTGGCCAATAAGCCCATAAGAAATTTGACGATAAATCTAAATGGGGGTATATGCGCCTGCTTGTTAAGTCAATGTGCAGGGGGGGGGGAAGAGTCAACCAGCCCTCACACCACCCCCAGAATAGTAAACATGACATAAGAAAATAGCAATTTTAAAAAATTTGCCTATAAGTTGACCCCTGGAGCACTAATGTGGTTGCCCATGTCTGATGACTGTAGGACATGAGGTACCAACACAACTCTATTCATACAACATACATGGAAAAAAACTTAAGCCAACAAACTCAAACTGGTCTACATATAAACACATAAGGGGATTTTATTCTGATAAATACATTAGTTGGAGTACTACTTAATTCCACATACATTTCTTATAACCATTTTGGTAGATCAATTCCTAATTTTTAATTTTTTTTTCTCAGATCCCAATTGAATGTAGTCTTATTTGAAATAAAACAATTTTTAAATTAAAAAAAAAATATTTCTTTAATTTGTGTGGCAACTTGAAAAGAAAATATGAATCTATTGTTTTTTTTGCCTTGGATAGATACATTCCTGAACATTGCTGCCCATAGACTTGAACCCACTAAATGTTAATCACAACTACTACAAAATTATAACAGTAATACATTAATTTAATTCAAATAACAAAATTAAAAAAAAAAAATTAGTTAATTTATATTCTAAATTAGAATGTCTTAACGAGGGGTCATATAATCAATGAGCCAAACTGCCCAGGGTAAAAACCTCTATACTGAAAACATGGAGTAATACAACAACAATCTGTTTAACAGTGCTGATTAAAAATTGTATGTACAAGAAATTTCAATAACATGATCAGGCTATCACTCAGCTAACAGACATCTATTTGTATCATACATGTATTTGGAAACATATTTTTTTTGGCTTTACATTCTTGGTAGAATAAGCATGTTTTGTTGGCTCATAAGGAAGATTATTAAGTTAGGCTAGTTTTAACACCATTAGCCAACCTAAAGGGTATCTAAATAATCACCAGTCAACCCATGGGCTGTCTTAACACCAGCAGCCAACCCATGGTCTATTGAAACACCATCAGCCAACCCATAGGCTATTTAAATAATACCAGCCAACCCATAGTCTATCTAAACACCAGCAGCCAACCCATGGTCTATTGAAACACCATCAGCCAACCCATAGGCTATTTAAATAATACCAGCCAACCCATAGTCTATCTAAACACCAGCAGCCAACCCATGGCCTATTGAAACACCATCAGCCAACCCATAGGCTATTTAAATAATACCAGCCAACCCATAGTCTATCTAAACACCAGAAGCCAACCCATAGTCTATCTAAACACCAGCAGCCAACCCATGGTCTATTGAAACACCATCAGCCAACCCATAGGCTATTTAAATAATACCAGCCAACCCATAGTCTATCTAATCACCAGCAGCCAACCCATGGTCTATTGAAACACCATCAGCCAACCCATAGGCTATTTAAATAATACCAGCCAACCGATAGTCTTAACACCAGCAGCCAACCCATGGTCTATTGAAACACCATCAGCCAACCCATAGGCTATTTAAATAATACCAGCCAACCCATAGTCTATCTAAACACCACTAGCCAACCCATGGTCTATCTAAACACCACTAGCCAACCCATGGTCTATCAAAACATTACCAGCCAGTTCATTACTTATTAATTAATTATCGCTTGCCTATCATTATTTCAGCAAATTTTAGATCTTTGGTGTTTGTTAGAGCACTAGATACCACCCAGGTTTTACAACCCCTGAGTTAAATTAGGTCAAGTAACATTAGTTACAATCTCATAGCTACCCTCACAATCTTTTCAAATTCTGAGGTCACATATACAAAATGTGAAGAATACTTTACACCCAAATTAATTCAAGTCTAAAACCAGACCTTGTCTAGTGGTAGGTTAATAGAGCAACCTCCCAAATTATTATTTATCCTATACAACAAGATACAACGTGTGTCTATGTCACAAGTTAGGGGTGATGGTCAAACTCAGCCCACCCTGCCCTTGTAGTATCAAAGTAGTATCTAATTCAACAATAATAAATAATTGCCAAATATAACATTGATCATAAACTTGCTCAATGAGTCAGTAATTTACAAACTACTTTACGCTTGAATGTACACCAACACACACACACGCAAAAAGCTAACAGTAAAAATAATAAGGTTTATAAAAAAAAGGTTTCTCAACATCATCAACAACTCTGGATAAAACATTACTATTTAAAAACTTTCCATCTGGGAATAAAAATGCTTTAAAATCTGTTCAGGGATAATTAAGGAAGAAGGCAAACAGCCATTGTATCACTGACAAAAACTGTGACCCTAGTGATGAGAAGCCAAACAACTCTGGTGTTTTCAAGGCAAAGAGATAAATGCCAGGTTTTCTGAATGGGGAGTAGGGTATAAAGTTCCTCTTTAGACATTACGATCCATTTGGGCAGATAAAGTAGAGTTGCTGTTTCATGACCTCGGCATATGAATGGATGGTGTAGTCAGCATTATTTCCAGCCAGTTTAACTTTCGCCAACTAGTGATGTGCCCATCAGAGCTAGATGGACACAGGTATGCCCTACAGTCACAAGTCTGAACCTAGATATGAACTTGAGACCTTAGGACTAGCAGGCAATTGCTATGACATTCAATGTTAGGAGGCTGTTTTTTTTAAATACATTATTTTTTTTAGAATCTTTTTGTTTTAAAAGCATTTCTAAATTACATAAAAATATTTTCAAAAGTAAAACAATTTTACTTTAAAAAGAATATTTCTAAAAATTTAAAGTTGCATAAAAAATATTAAGTTTTTTTTAATATATCAAAATTTTAAACAGTTTTAATCATAGAAATCTATACATATCTAGTATTTTATGACTAACAAAACAACTAAAAAATTAACCTGAATTCAACTCGAGAAGGGTCACACATGTATTATTAGAAACAGTGACATGTAATATCATTAAAATCTTTAGCATCAATAAAACTAAAATCACCAGGAAGCTTATTCCATCTATCTACATTCTCCATCAAATTTTTTTTTTCTACATACAACCACAGCAGCATACATAAAACATTGGGCCAATTCTATTACATCTTACAACAAAAAAAATGCCAGTGTGATACACTGCTCACTATTTTAATTTTAAAAAAAAATTTTTTTAGCTTTGAAGAGTTCAGTAGTAACACCAACCTCATTTTCGGCATTACTAAATTTAAGTCAAAAAGTTAATGTCTGTAAAAATCATCTTTTTTTTTAAATGGCAAATATTAACAGAACAACTATAGGATAAATAGATCACAAATTTAATTCCCGTTTGGCATCAAGGGGAGAGAAGAACCACTCAACTTTACTCTGTGGGACATCTTTAATATTGGCAGGGTTCCACTGTGGGTTGTTGTCCTTGTCTATCAACACTGAAATTAAAAAACAAACTCTTAAACTATTTGGAATTGTCTGTTCAGCTTGAAAGATACTAAACACGTTAGGGAAAGTAAAGACGGCTGGGCATAGTGCTGACCACACTATCCCTTCATTTGCAGAGGTCACAGAAACACATGCACTGTCAGGTTTGAAATTGGAACTTTATACAAGCATTCCAGTTAGTGTTTGGACTAAGACACTACATAAAGAAAATTATATTGGCACACATGTTGCAGTTTGATGAGGATAAACTAAATGTGGAGCTTGACATCTTTTGCGAGTTTGAATATTTTTGTCAGTATGAAAAACCCTTTAATTCTGTAAGGTCACTAATATGACCCACAATAAAAAAATGAAAACCATGAAAAATAGTTAAATTATTGATTTCACGTATAAATGAATGTCTTAAATTAATCCAAACCTTATTGCTAGCTTAGAAATGTTAAACACAAATGTTTGTTTTATTTTTCTAAAAAACATAAAACCGATAAACAAGAGAAAAAAAAATGATTGATCCATGAATACACTATTTGGAAGTTGAAAATCTTTTGAACGAAACATGTGAAAAGCACTCTTATCAATCTCTAAAAATTGGTAACTAAAGAATTTGTTCATATATTAAACTTTGTTTGTGGGTCAAAATAAGTTTTTCATTTGCAGATCAAATCACAAAACAATGGGAAAATATACGAAAAAATATTTTTTAGTGTATAAAGATATATAATCATAGTAAACAAAAGGTGCAATATTCCAAAAATGGAAAACGCAGCTTTAAAAAAATACCCAATATATGGTTTAATGAATGCTATTTAGATAACGTCAACAGTTGGGGCAAATATAAAGTGCATTGTAAAAAATTGTTTTAAAGTGCAGACATATTCCAAAAAATCATGTTTAGCAAATTAACATTATAATACTTTTCATTACAGAAATGGTTCAAAAGTTTAAAAATATTAAAATCTAATTTTGGTGAACAACCCAGATTTTAAAAAATTTCTCCTGCGCAATTTGACATAACTGCTTTATACTGTGACTGAGTACCACAAGACTCACCTGCCCTTACACCTTCGTAAAAATCTTTCTCCTCCAGGCACCTCTGACTTAACCTGTACTCAATTTTCAGATCTTCTGCCAGGCTTCTATTTTTACCTTCTAGTAGAAGTCTTAAGGTAATCTTTAAAGAAATTGGTGACTGAAACATAACAAAAGATACAAAAAAGCTTTTATATTTCAATATTGAATAAGCTTGAAATATGTTAAGACATAAACTACGTGCCTGAAACAAAAATCATAAATTTGAGATAACTAAAAATTCAGCTATTACATATTTTTAGTTGATCTTCAAGTAATTTCAGTGAACGAAATGAAAGGAAAAAATGTTTTTTTCCCAAAAGATTTAACTATATGCGCAGATGACAAACTATGGAAAAGAAGTTTATCTTCACAACAAATTATAGCAACCCATGATTTTCTTTAAACTTATATACTTAATGGTATTAAAAAATGTGGTTTATTTTATTTCTTTAGGTGCACATACAAGAGCTTGCTATTAACACCTTTAAGATAGCAAAACAAAACAAAACAAACAAAAAACAAATTGATTATTTACTTTTAAAAACATTGATTAGATAACGTTTAAATAAAATATATTAAATATGTACAAAAGTAAAAAAAAAACAAAAAACAATAGCATTTTGATAATTTCCTTTTGTTTTACAATAGTTTTATAAGACACTATAACAAAATAAACCAGAATATAAATGAAAAATTAAATAACGATAGTCAAATACAACCTCCTAGCAATTGCTTTAACAATGAGATAATGCTCAAATTGTAGAAATAAAATATGTCGTCAACTTATTTTTTATGTGCTCTTCTACGATATGGCGTTAAACCAATTTGTTCCAGTACTGACCATTTTTTTAAGAATGTCCAGCTGTTTCTTGGCCCAGTCTGATTCATCTTTCTGTAAAGCTTCAAATATTTTCTCCATGGTTTGACCAGAGAACAGCCTGTTGATTTGCTCTACATGAGGTTTCAGGATAAATTCTTTATCAGCTTCTACTTGGGACTACAAAAGGAAAATACAGTATTAGCTTCTTATACACACACTAACTGGTCTAATGCCTTACATGGTGATTTGAATAGCATTTGGAATTTGAGGAGTCCACTGGCACAAGTTTTTGAAAAAATAAGAGTTACACTTATCGGCTGGTTAAAAAGAGTTAACCTATAGTATTTTTAAATTTTTGTACTAAGAACAAAATAAGAAACCTATAGATCAGGGAAATGTATAAAGGGTATTTCCGGAAAATGAATCTGAATTTATTTAGCAGATTTTAATAGTGGACTCCTCATTTAATAGATGACCAATTTATTTTAAAACACTGGTTGAAACAATACAGATGACAGAGAGAAATGGAAGAGCATAGATTTTCCGTAATAATTGGATACTGTCCATAACTTTCAGTATTTCTTCACATTTTTAATATAATTTAAACAAGAATAATTTTATATTATCGCAAAACTTAGCGTAATGATGAAAATCAGCAATGTTACGTTAACCATGCTACTTAAAAAAAAAACCCACTGTAACAATGGAAAATCTCAAATAGGCATTGTTCTTGGTATGAGTAGTATGACGTATGCTATAGGCCTACACTACCGATATCTAAACCAATGTGAACATAGTGACCTGTCAACTGAGTAAGAATTTTTTTCCCGGTCACAAGAAAACAAGAGAGGCCTTGTTGATTTTTTTTTTTAAATCTAGATTTTATCTAGGTAATATCTAGAAGAAAGGGTTATTTTTTTAAAAAAAATGATTCGTTATTGATCTAGATGAGCCTAGATCTAGTTGTTTAGTAAAAACTTTTCTTCTCGCACATCTCAAACAACGCCTCAATAAATTATGTCTGGGCTATTTTTACCAGTAATTTAGCTTTGTCTTGGCCTTTCCCCTCTCACATTTGACCCACACCCAGATCATTTTTTAAAATAAATATAAACCTATGCTCACATAATTTAATATTTATGTTTCAAACTTTAGACTATTTTTCTTGAAAAATAAAGAGTAGATCTAGATGTAGATTTAATTTTAATAGAGATATTTTCCATGCGAGACCAGACTTCCAATGATCAAGGCAAGACAACAGATCATTCTCGGGGTTAATAAAGTTCATAACATAGCAACGACTAGCGCCTAACATGACACTGGCGAGAAGGGATGGGGGAGGGGGATTGTTATGGAAGATGTTTAAAACCATCGAACCGGATAACATAGCTGAAATTTTGACTAGCTAAACATAATCTAAAACTCAGACCTGGAACACCAAGTTTTACCACAAGAAAAAAGTTTTTGACGCTAATGACGATTTTGATCTCTACTGAAGGCAAAAGCGTAACCTTTACAGCATAATCGTAATTCCGTAACCTGGGTGTAAAAATCGTAAAATTAAGGGCAAAACCCCACAAGTAGGCAGCCTTGCATAGGTCAAAGCATTACAAGGTGCCAGACCTGACTACCAGACCATAGGACAAATAGAGTTAATCCCTATGTAATGTTAGTTACCTTAGCAGAACAATAACAGCAATGGAAATGAACCTGTTACCTGACTCTGTAGTTCATTTAAAACACCAGCCACACCTTCTTTGCCTGCATCAACATTTAGATTTGTAAGACGTTTCTCTAATTCTGACACCTGTTTGGGATGAAGATAACTATTTACAACCTGAACTTCTTTTTACAATTATTTTGTTATGAAAGTAGATGACTCTAAAACTGCTATTAAATCTTATAAAAAACAACAACTTCAGCACTAAATGTGTATGCATCTACATCTTCGCATAACTTATTTAACTCATTTGATGCTCATTGATATGCTAATAACACATTCATTTTTTTCCCCTAAGTTACTTAACACATATTTGACAGGCTCACTATCATGTTCGGATACACTTAAACAGACACATGATAGTCTGTCAGTATATATGCAAAAATAGACAAAATGTTGGGATATATGTAAAAAAAAACCAACACATGACAGTTATGTTGGGATGAATGTAAAAAAAAAACAACATGACAATGAAAACAATGTTATCTGCCCACCTTTGAAGAATCAATAAAGTGTGTAGCTATCCCAATACTCTGCACATCACGACCTTTCAGTCTGAAACCTGTGAGGGCCAGGAATATTCCAAGCTTTCCTTCAAGCTGGGGGAGAAAATGGCCACCTCCAACATCAGGAAATAGGCCTAAAAAATGGATAAGTTCAAAATTTTGGGTGATTTTTACTTAGAACAAACAAGAAAAAAAGTATTTTTTTTCTAAAGTTACAATTTTGATGTCTTAATAACTAAATTTAAGAAAATGTTATGTATAAGTAAAAAAAACACAGATTTTATTTTAGAAGACATTACTTTAGATTCTTTGTTTTTTAAAATGTAACCTGCTGGAATAAGTTATTAAATTGTTAATTTGTTATATAACTCTGGGTTGGTATCTCCCACATAAGAAGTAAAATGTATTTTATTTTGCGTCAAAATATAGTAAATTGGTAACATGATAATTTTCTTTAAAATTAAATCATGATGGGGGAAGGGGGGGGGGGGGGGGGAAAGAAGAGAAAGAGAAGAGTGGTGAAGTGCATGCCAAAAATCTGAGACATGATCAACCAACATGAAGTTATCAAAAAAATATCAATCGAGAGGTCATGAAATAAAAATATTAATTTCACAGATTTATAGAACCAACCTATCCCAGTCTCTGGCATTGCAAACATTGTCCTTTCTGTGGCCACTCTAAACATCCCATGTACAGACAAGCCAACACCCTGGGGAATATACAGTTACAGTACAGTCATGTTTAACAGTGGGAGGAAGATAATGATTTAAACATGATTTTCATCACAACAGTAGCAAAACAAGGTGGTATTACTTACCCCTCCCATTGTAATCCCATCAATTAGAGCTACATATGGCTTCTTGTAGTTGCCTAAAAAAATATCATATTAAGCGTTCATAAATAATTCTCAGACAAAATGAAGAAAAAGCCATTATTTTATGGTTGAGGATGCATGAAGAAATGCTGAGTGTGTGTAACAAGCTAAGGATAGTGTACTAATGTGTGTACGAGGCCAGACAGATGTACCTATTTTATAGTTGATGATGTGCGTATCAAGGCTGCGTGTGATGATGTGCTTAAAATTGTGGGTTCCAGGCTAGACAAAAGTATCTATTTTATGGTTGAGGATGTGCGTACAAATGTAATGTGTAAAAGACTAGACAAACATACATATTTTATAGTTAAGGATGCGCATAAAATGTACCTATTTTATGTTATGTGTAAAAGACTAGACAAACATACATATTTTATAGCTCAGGATGTGCATACAAATGTATTTATTTTATAGTTAAAGATGCGCATAAAAATGTACCTATTTTATGGTTGAGGATGTATTCTTCCTTAAAAAAATCCTGGGCTAAACTGTCCCCTTTTCTTCCAGCCTCTGTTACAGCTAGAAAAGAAAACAAAAATCTCTGCGAAATATTTGCCTGACAATGTTAATCTCACAAAAACTTAAAAACTAGATGGGCCATGCTATACATGGGATAACCTGTTGTTCAACAGTAACATGCTAAACACAAAATAAAAATACGCAAAAGGTTTTCATTCTACTCAATGTACGGCTAGTCAATGTACAGCAGAACCAAAACTGGAAATTTCCTAGTTGCGACTACAGAGTCATGTTCTAAAAATACATTGTGTATGAGTATCTAACAGCAATCCCAGTTAACTAAGTTAAAAAAGTTAGTGTAATAAATCCTAAAAAAAGTGTTAATTCAAAATGTCTCAAATTATTACATATTTAACCGTCTTTGATCTTTAACTTTAATTTGATGACCAAGTTATATTTCTTTCTGCAAAAGTTCCCATGCTAGTTAATTTTTGTCTGACTGGCTATGCTCTTCTTATGTATCAGCTAACATATAAAGAAATATATAAACAGAATAGCACAGAGCTGACCAGTTAAATTTTTTAAAATGGGTGTAAGTTTAGTTGAATATTTTGATTTGCTTTTTTTGTTTTTTTTATACTATTTTATCGTCAATAAAAAAAAATGCTTCCAGGATATGTTTCAATTTATTGTAATAATTGTTATAATATAGACATAAAATATTTTATTTAAAGATATAGTACAAAATAAACTAAGACATTAATTAACTGAAACAAGATATTAATATTTGCCATTTTCATATTTCGCAGAAATCTTAAACCTATTAAGAATATAAGAACTATAGAAGAATTCAGGCATATAAAAATATATTTTAAAAAAGAAATCCATTACTAAATTAAGATTGCGAACCATTTTTAAAATTTCACCATTTCACCATTACTACAAGATGTCGAGATACACAACATGAAATTAAAGGCTACTAGCTATTAAAATCTATAAAACCAGGTGAGGAGACTTTATTGTACTGAATGGATGAGATATACTTGAGCAACAAGAATTACCTCTGATGTCACCACCAGCGCAGAACGACTTCTCCCCCTCTCCTTTGATCAGCACAAGTCCTATCTTTGGGTCATCCTCCCATTTCTAAACATAAATAATAAATCTTGTTTTAGGTTTACATTCACTACATGAGTTATCAATAAGCACAAAATGATATCAGATTTAAAACCTTACATTGAAAATATGTAAACAATTAACCTTATATTAATCCTTTAAAAAAAACTAAGACAAAATTCAAACAACCACAAGTAAGCTTTTTGATGAGGAAAAAGCCTAACACACATTTTGAAAAGGCAAAATAAAAAAAACAATTATTAAAAATATAAAATTATATTAAGCACAATTAATTTTAAAAATCAATTATTAGAATTTTAAGTTTGGAAAAGGCCTTGAAGCTACAGAAGAAAAGACCATTACTGAGATATTCAATCTTTTAAAAGCGGTGCTCAAAGATAAAATAGTAACTATTAACTAGTAACTAAACTAATATACAAGAAAATAAACTGACATTGAATAAGAAATACTATTTAAAATAATTTTTTTAAAAATTAAGTCATAATGGAAAAGAATGTGTACATTATACAGTACATACTACAGAATGTGCTTTACAGTTTAGTAAAAAAAAAAAATCAACTTTCCCATAATTGAAATTTTTCCAATACTAATTGGCTAAAGAACTTTAGTCTTACATAAATGGTTTACGAAAGGGATAAGGGGGTCAACAAGCCAAATTTTGAAACAAGGTAAGATATTAATTAATTGTTTTAAATTATTACTAAACCAATGGGGAGAAATGGGCTATTTAATGGAACTACTACTTTTAGTTAAAATTAAACGCTTTAGCAAAGTTCTATCAGATTTTAAAGTAAAGTTGTCAACCTATAGACCTTTTTTTTTATATTTAAATTATAACTTTAAAAAAAGTTTTAAACAATGGAAGTGTCAGCACCTTCATCTGGTCATACATCTTGCGCACCATAGAGAGATTCAAGGCATTTAAAGCCTTTGGTCTGTTCAATGTGATCACCCCAGTGTTGTTGGTGTGGTGGAAGAGTATTTCATCTGGGGCTTTGCTGGACATTTTTGCTAGCCTCTGAAACCAAAACCATTTATCTTAACATGAAAAATGCTAATTTCTATCCAACTTACAGCGCAGATATCTTTTGAAATAATTAAAACTTGTAATTGAAGATTTACTCATTAATTTGATTCTAATTCATTATTTTTATATAATAATACTCATTAATAAATAAGATTACTATTTTAAGTTCTTGAATGTTTTACTTATATTTAAAATCATACACAGTTGTTTGGGTTTTACTTATTTCATTACTTTTCAATAACTCGCAGTAATTTTCTTTTCTTATTCATCTTTAAATACTATGTAAGACAAATAAGTGCAGCAATAGGAAATTGACAAAAATCCTCACCAAATGTTTTATAACTACACGTAAACGAAGAGCAGATCTGAAACAACAGAAAATTTTATGATTCAACTTATTAAACAGATTTTCTGTGTATTTGTAAATTTAAAAAAAACTAAAAATTTAAAATAACTATAAAATATACATGTAATTAGCAATGTAAAGATGTCAATAAACTAAAGTTTTGTGATTATTATTGCAATGTAAATTAAAAACTAAAGTTTTAAAATTTTTTTTAACATTCACACCAAATTAGACTAAATAAAGGATACAAAATTTACTTATCAACCCATGTTTTGTGTAATTGTAAGATAACATGTATTTTTATTACAGTTATACAAATTGTAAAACATACAAAACATAACACTCTTAGCATACACATCAACCCATTGGCAATTATCACACAATTACTCCCATCTAATTAGATTGAGACCATAATGTATGCAACTATTTTGACAGACCACATTTCAATTAATGTCATTTGTGTCACAGGATGCAATTCTTGTGTACACCTTTACAAACAGATAACAACAGGATGGGTGGGTCTTTACAACAGCTGTTGCCATTAGTTTCAATCAAGCTATGTACATGAGATAGACTATTGATTGAGCTGCACACTCTGCTAATGAGGGTTTATTTACATCGTAAATGGGCACAATCGATAGAGGCTTATCTACATACAGCCCCGAATGACAGAAATACTTGTGTAGCCACGTGAAATTTACCTTTGAATGACAAATTCAAAGTACAAAGTATAGAAAATTATAAAACGTCCCCACAACTATGATTGCATTTTGAATTCATCTTACAAACTAAACATTCCTAAGCTGTGGCTTTTTAATTAAATGACTGATGGGGTGGTGGTGGGGGTAGTTTTATTATGATTCAAGCTAGTAACATATAACCAACTTCATTTATGACATATGATGTTTAAGTAGAAATGATGTTTACATTGTTCTTAAATTTGTAAAATTAAACCTTGTTGACAACTACGCTAAACCATCTTCAATATAATTTGAGGCAACAAAAAATCAATATAAAATGCTTAGTTTGTATCTAAAATAACATTTTTAACATAACACCCACAATACCTTGGCAACATGTCAGCATTTATACATCATACCAGCTGTCATAAAATCTGTTTGATGACAAGAAATAAAAAACTTGAAAGACAAAATCAGTTACTTTTATTAAACCATAGTATAGCATTCATAATAAGAAATTAGAAGCAAAAAAAACCTTTAATATTGCAATTCTCCTTCACCAACGAAAAGAAATAAGCTTGACACATGCTTATCAGTGTTTGTATTATCTTAAAACTTACAGCTTATCTTTTATAGTTACAACATTTTTTTTAATGTTGAAGCAGTTGCTATAGTAAAATCATCGTAACATTAACAATGTGACCAGACCATGAATCAATATTTGGAATTTTTTTTTGGATCAAGACAAAATAAACTTGTTCAGCTCAATTGAGAAATGTATTCCACTAAAGCAATTTAAGTTTTTATTGCACTAAAAATTAATAGATTTATAAAGGGGTCGGCATGGTTGCGAAACCGAAAAAGTCTCGAGTTCGAACCCTCAGGTAGATGAGGCTTGTTAGCTGGGGACAGCCACTCTTCTAGGAGAGGCAACTCCAAAATCAAACAACTACTGTCTTGTAGTTTGTTCTTGGTTGGACAAAGGCTATGGAAGAAAATCCAAAAGAAAAGCAGGCTGAAATCAGAGTCAATGGCGCATAACCAGTTGACATGTATCCTTAATTGTTTAGTAGAGGGATCCCTTCCAACATTAAAATTAAGAACGAAGAAGAAGAATAGCTTTATACGGGTAATACCCTAGATTGGTGGTTCGTAACCTTTTTGGAAGGAATTACCGAACCCTACCAGTTTCAAATATGTATAGTAAACAAAACATTATAATTAGTTTATCATCAGCACTGACAAATGCAATCGAGAATCATATGAGTCATGTGTATGTTCTGATCTCAGCCAAAATCAATGATGGACAGTAATAAAATAAGAAACACCCTGAACCATACCTTATTTATAAACTTTAAAAAAAAATGTAAGTCTACAAAAGTAAGAACCTAACTAAATTTTTAGTTCACGGCTCACTATGATATCCCATCAGTTAAGTAATCCGTAGACCTATAGCATTTATGTCATAGCATAAACTATTTGAGATTACTGGTGACTCATCCCCCCCCCCCCACAAACAAAGCAGTATCAGACACGTAGCTTACAGTTTCAAAATGAATGGTGGATGGTGCATTAAAAATACTGGTAGATAAATGATACATACACATTTGGATAAAGTGGTCAAGAAACCAGGCTCTTGAGATAGACAATTTTTTTTTATTGATCGGCAACATTTTAAAAAGCTATTTTAGAGAACTGCAAAGATTTATATTAGTTTTTATATTTATTTATTTTTTCAAACTTTTTACAGAAGTGCAACATTTTAAATTAGCTTTTTTTCTCAGAACTGCATTATTTTATAATATTTTGTTCAGATTATTTAAAATGAAAATACGTAGGCATAATTGAAAATAGCAGAGAAATTCAAAACTGATTTTTTGAGTAGTTAGTTAAATGATTATTTTTATATATAGTTTTATTTTCTTCTGTTAGTGCATGCATAAAAGCTTATTAATAATTATATAAACTAAGGATTCATTTTTGCCAACTGCATAGTTTAGTTATAACAGGTATGGGGTTGACATCTTTGTCATGTAATCAATAGGCAGGCTAGATGCTAATAGATTGCGCGGATGATTCTAAAAATGTTACCGCACCCAAATTCCAACATACCATTGATTTACATGAATTCTGATC
The DNA here is from genome assembly GCF_028476545.2 of Physella acuta. Lineage (NCBI taxonomy): Eukaryota > Metazoa > Mollusca > Gastropoda > Physidae > Physella > Physella acuta. The sequence goes on along the minus strand of NW_026731523.1, from coordinate 216,065 downwards.
CTGACTTTAAATTTTTTAAAAATTAACCTTTTATTTGCATTGTTTAAAATGTAGCTGTGCTGCAACAAACATAATTTAAGCCTATTGAATCACCAGATTAAACAACCCCTTACAAGTTACTTTTTGTCAACTTTAATTGTCACCTAGTTTGAAATAGCCTTAAAATAGCATTCAAAATTAGTTACTTTATATAAAAAAAGAACATAATTTAAATATTAGCCTGAAATTTTCTATTGACATTTTTACTTTCTCGTATATATGAAGTATAGAGAAAGTCTTATAATTGTGCAAAAAAAAAAAAAAATTGAGATTTTTACAAATCTCGATGTAAAAAAATCTCGACATTTTACACCGCACTGATACGGAAAAACATAATTTTGCAACCTTGTCCGTATGTCTGTGTGTGTCTGTCTGTGTGTAAACACGATAAATTGAGTACCGTTACAGCTAGGTTGATGAAATTTCATATATAAGTATCTTATCAAAATCGTAGATCCTGATCAACTTTTGAGCGATTTCCGATAACCGGAAGTGGTACTTTTTCTACTTTGAATTTTTCAAAAGCCTATAACTTGAGTACTATTTCAGATAGATAAATGAAATTTCACAAGTAAGTTAAAGATCTAATTCTCTACCTTCTGTCAAATTTTGAGTAATTTCCGTTGACAGGAAGTACTAATTTACGCTATTTCCGATTTCTCAAAAAACCAAAAAACGCATGTAAATTTATAAAGTACTAATAATTTTGCGCACTATTATGCACATTTTGTTTTGGCATTCGCTTGGTGCGCAATTCTTTTTTCTATGAGATTCTATTCTATTTTTAAAAGTTTAAGTAAACAAAAATCATGTCTATATTCCGAGATGCCATCCCACGTAGTGTTATATTAGAATATTTGAGAAAGTTTAGGGGAGATCACTCCCGGTTTATTCAGTTAGATATTTAATTATATTTTCCTGAAAAGTAAAGTTAAATGTTGTTATGCTATAGTAAGTCTAAGCTTCATCTCTCTGGTTTCTCTTTGACATTAATCTTGCATGCGTAGTAGTGGAGCTATTAGCTTGTGTGAACTTACAATGACCCAGGTGTTTTTCATTTTCATAATGCTTGGTTAGGGGAAAAAACCAAATTGATGACACAGACAATCTCAAATAGCAATGTTTATACTTTGACAAATGCTATAGGCCAGTAAGTATCTAAACCTATGTGAATTTACAGTAACCTCTCAACAATGTTGTAATTTTCTGCTGCTGACAACAAAATGTACACATGAGATCATTTCATATAGGCAATAATGATTAGACAATAGAATTGGCATATTTCTTGGATATTTTTAAAAATCTACATTTTGATAAAAAAGGGATTTACAAGATCATACAATGCTAGTGATCACTCTACTCAGACCTACTTGTTCAGTTAAAAACTATTCTTCTTGCAAATCTAAACAAATCTACGTAAGCTATAAAAAAAATAAATTAGGCCTATAATGGCTGAAAATTGAATCTTGTTATTCACCCATAATTCCACAAGTATGTCTTGCATTTAACTACCTCAACATTTGGTTTTTGCATTTTACCTATGTCTTACTATTACTTAGTGAGGCAGGTTGGGAGTGTGTTGTTTTCTCAATCACTAGTGATTAGACTCAACTTACTTATTTTTAGTTAAAGCCTGAATTTGAAAATAGTAGGCTTGGCTTACACAGCGCAGAGTAGGCCTACGCTAACTTTCACTTGAGTGACAGTGTCAGTTTATGTTTTCAGATGTGTGTAATTCAGTTAATACACCCATAGTTAAACATAAACTCAATAGATCTAGAATCTAAAAACAAAAGCTAGATCTACTGCCAGTGATGTGTGGTGATGTGAATGTTACACTCATACATGATATAGATCTACATTCTACACTGAAATACACTCTCACTGCACTGAGGCAGCAGTGACACTGAGTCCTGAGACTGGGACGGACAGTGACAGCCCCATTCAACTTATTATTAGTCTTATTATTAAATATAGGTTGTGATGAAAAGAAAACAAAGCAATGTGATATTAGCTAATTACATGAATGACTGGGAATTAATTATCGTTTACAGATTCTGGATCAAGAATCTGCAAATAAATAAAACAAAATAATATTTAGAAAACAACCACCGACTTAATATTGCTCTCCAGTGTAAAAAGTTTTTAAAAATGTTGGTACAGTCTAAAACCGCAAGGAACGTTACAATACTTAAAGTAAACTTTAACCAAGCGCATTGTTTATATATATATATATATATATATATATATATATATATATATATATATATATATATATATATATATATATAGATCTAGAAGAAAAACACGCCCCATGTAGATCTAGGTCTTTATAGGCTACACGATTTCTAACTATTAATATTTGAAGATACGATTTCCTTTTATTTTCGGCTATGCGGGCTATGGTATTGAATGCATAGTTACCTCAATAGTTCAAGACAACACATTATAAACCTAGTCTAACTATGTAGACCAATCTACAGTTACAATGTAGTCTAGTCTAAATTAAATTAGAAAAAATGTATTTGCATGGTGTATTTTAAAATGTACCGAATAATACGGACTTATTTGTTTTATACACCCTTATTTGCAGATGAAGCTAAGTTACCTGATACTACTGACTATTATCTGCCTTGAAGTTGTAGCGCACAGAAGAGGCGGTTTGTTTCAAAACATATTATCTAGCCCTACCAGAGGCGTAGCGAGGGGGAGGGGGGGGGGGGCGGGGGACATATGTCCTCGGGCGCCGACCTTAGGGGGGGGGGGCGCCAAATTGAAAGTTTGAGGGGGGGGGTGCAAATGAAAAGTTCGAGGGGGGTGCAAATCGAAAGTTTAAGGGGGGTGGGGTGTGCAAATAAAAAGTTCGAGAGGGGGGTGCAAATCGAAATTTTGAGGTGGGGGCGGGGGGGGGGGGTGCAAATGAAAAGTTCAAGGGGGGGGGGGGTACAAATCGAAAGTTTGTCCCCGGGCGCCGGAAAGGGTCGCTACGCCTCTAAGCCCTACACTTCTTATACATTACAATGCAATATTTAAAAAGAAGATTGTTCATGTTTTGTCAACGCGGAAAAGATAGATTTTTAATAGTGTTTTTTAAAAAAAAAAGTGTGCCTGCTAAAAAAAAAAATTAAACGATTTACAAGGACTATTGTGCTTACATTTTTAAACACTTTTATTTAAGGGGTCATCCATAAATGACGTCAAAAAAGCCCCCCCCCCCTCCTCCCTAAAATGACTTCACACCTCAGCCAACAACTCCTTTTAAAATTTCATTATTTTTTTGAAACATTGATTTTTTTTACTAAAACATTAAATGATCTAGGTCAACATTGGGTATTTAATCAATTTCTATTACAATTTAATAAATCAGTTTTCTGAAACGCCAAATAACTGTTTCTAAATTTTTAAAAAAATAAAAATGGTAAAGTGTCAAGTAACACTATTTGACCCCCTTCTCATAACACATCGTCACAAAATTACGAATATGACGTCATTTATGGATAGTCCATTACAGTGGGGTAGCGAGGTCGGGTGTCACCCGGTGCGGCACTTAATGGTGTCACCCCCCCCCCCCCCCAAGAGGCATAGAGACCCTTCCCAGGGACAAACTTTCAAATTTTCGATTTGCACCCCACCCCCTCAAGTTTTCGATTTGCACCCCCCCCCCCCCCCCTCAAACTTTCGATTTGCACCCCCTCTCGAGTTTTTCTCTATATATTTTGCTATGTTTTGCCTTGGTGTCGCCCCCCTAAATGGTGTCACCCGGTGCTGTCCGCACCCCCCGCCCCCCCCCCCCCTCGCTACGCCCCTGGTCCATTAGGCGTAATCAAACATGCCTATCAAATCTGATTGTTTTAACAATTGAATAACCTATAAGAATACACGTGTACATTGTAGGCTACACGTTAACATCAATGTTTCTTCCAGACTTATTTTCTCTGGGGGGGGGGGTCGGACACTGGTAAACGTGTATATTTTCTATATAAATTCTGTTTCGTTCGGGGGGGGGGGTGACGGTTTTTCGGGTGGAGGGGTGGGGGGAGAGATGCCTGAAAGTAACTCTGATTAACATAGATCACACCTTTTTTTTAGGCTTTCGCAAATCTCGCAGACATCGAGGCGACTTGTTGAGACACCGTGGACACCGTGGACACAGAATTCACCGTCACAGAGATCAGTTTCATAGACCTCACAGACACAGGCATCGGCTTGAAAGGTTCCACAGAAGGAAAGATTTTTCTAGAAGATTTCGTAAAGACCGAGACCATTCGGTAATATTTCATCGGACAAAAGATCTCGATAAAAATATACCCAGAAGCAACGAATTTTTCCGGAGATTTCACCGTAAGGAAATTGATTCACCGGAATTATACAATAGAAAAGAAAATTCAAGAAAAAATTATAAAATTAAAAAGCACAGCCCACGTTTTCATGAATTTGAAGATAGTTTCCAAAATCACGACGAACCCCTTGACTACTCAACTCAAAACAGCAGACAGGATGCTTCACCAAGCTCACCGCAATCTAATTCTCAACAATGTGCAAAAGCTGATATTGTTCTTCTTCTGGAATCTTCGACACAAGTGGACGAGAATGACTGGGAGAGTATCATTGCCTACCTTGAGGACCTTGTTCAAGAATTTGATTCGGACTCCTACGACGTTCGCTTCGGACTAGTCACATACGACAAAAATCCGACAAAAATATTTGATTTGAACAGTCATTCAGATTTTCCTTCAATACTAAGTGTAAGATGTTTTGACTCACGTTGATATATATGTTACGGTCAAAGCCCGAAGTCGGCCAATGCGCGGATTGGCCGGCCAATCCGCGCATTGGCCAATATCGCCTCCCATAGGTCGATCAAAGTCCGAAACTTTGCTTGATTTCGGCCTTTGGCCGGCCAGTCCGCGGACTGGCCATGGTGGACCGGCCAAAGTCTTAATTTGAAGATCATCTGGCTAAGTACGACCTGGCCAAAGTCCGAATTAGAAAATCATGAGCAGATTTTGGGTTTTTCAATGCCGTAAGGATCATGAAATTAAGCCTTTATTGATTATTATTTATTGATTATTAATTAAAGTAAATGACAGAAACATTCAAATTTTTTATTGTACTCTAGTCTCAATCAGTCAGTATTATCATTCGTTACAACAAGTTGAACTTTTATGGCATTTAGAATTACATAGCAGCTTGTTATTTTTACACTTGCAGCGATTTGTTGTGCACTTGGTTGTGCAATTGCAGCGAGTGTAGCCTTGGCCCCCAGTCAATAATTGTGAAGATGCGATAGTTCGTAGTGATTTTTCCTCAGTGCCAACTGATGACAATAAGAGCAGTTTTTCGTGAAGAATTGAAAACTCACTTCTAGCATACAGTTGTTTTAGAACACCATGTTCCGTTCCTAATTTGTAGAAACCGCCCTCGACGCTCATGACAACTGCAATCACGCTTCGGGGATCACCGCGACCTCTGTCAACATCTGGAAAACGGATGCGTACATTGTCACCCACTTCACCATCTTTAAATTTTGTATTTGATGTTTTAAGCATCTTAGCACCTTGACTTTGCAAGCCAGTATGAGCTGCTGACCTGTGTTCCATGATGTCTTGTTTGTTGTGACACAATCTGCAGGTAATGTTATCTCCGTACCCTTCGTCTGCTTCATTGGGTACTCCACAAATAGCATGGACATCTTTGCCACAGGATCCACAAGAATGAGTTGTACTACAGTGTTTTTCACAAACTATACAGAATCTGTTGGCCACATAATTGTCACGCAACTGGTCTGGACTTTCCGCCACGGCAGCAGATGTGTTAGCTGAGGATGTAGTTGCATTAATGTCAACCTCCATTTCTTGTTCAATGTTCTCAAGATCTTCCTCAGTAACTATTTTATCGAGAGCCTCTCTTGGTAGATTTGAAGTGCTAAGTCCCACTTTTGCTTTGCACCCAAACAAGGCTTCGTATGGTGATTGTTGGATTCCTTGATGAAAAGAACGATTTTTCATAAATTGAATGAATTTGAGACCCTCAGCCCAATGAGCTGATTCATTTGTTTGCATCCATGTCATCATCATATTTTGAACATCTTGGTTGGCACGTTCGACTGAACCTTGGCTTTGGCTATGCCTTGGTTTTCCGTGAACTAGTTTAAGTTAGGCCACATGTTCTTTAGTTCAGAAATAACTTGATTCACAAATTCTCTTCCATTATCTGATTGAAGCACACTTGGGGCACCAATAGTCGTGAAGATATCCAGCAGCTGGTATGCAACTTCTTCTGCTCTTTTGGTTTCCAAAGCTCGCAACAATATGAACTTGGTTAAATGATCCTGGTAACTGAGTATAAACTTCTATTTGCCGTCTGGGTTACTTTGCATATCAATAAGATCTACTTGGCATCTTGAGTTAAATTCTTTAACTATCAAAAGTTTGGAAACAAGACCTTTCCTGGGATTAGACAGTTTTGTCTGACAAGGCTTGCACAACCGAAGATACATAGTAATGATTTCTTTGGTGATATTTTTGTACTTTCTCTTAAGCTCTTTTTCCATCCATGTGGATGCTATACAAACAAGAGCTTAACAATACGTTACTCACAATGAAACCGAACCCAGAATAATGAAAACGCGATCACAACTTAGTCTAGATAGAACATTGGCCAGATGCGCGCATTGGCCGGCCAATGTACAAAATACGCTGTCAAGTTTAAGAACTTCGGACTTTGGCCAGTACGTCCCGGCCAGTGTGCGCATTGGCCGGCCAATGTACGAAATACGATCTTAGTTCTAAGTTCTTCGGCCTTTGGCCAAAAGAGCCGGCCAATCCGCGCATTGGCCGGCCAATCCGGGTTTTGGCCGCACTTCGGGCTTTGACCGTAATATATATATATATATATATATATATATATATATATATATATATATATATATATATATATATATACAGTCTATGTGGCAAGTGAAGTAGAGTTGACCTGTTTCTGTGACCTCAGCATATGAAGAGATAGTGTGGTCAGCACTATGCCAGCCGCCTTTACTTTCCCTAACGTGAGTTAGGTAACCATCACATCAATGTGGACATGGACGGTCTACTGAGTTGAACGTGGATTCGAACCAGAGTTTCTTCCAGGCATCTCTTCGGGGGGCTCTAGCCCCCCCGAAAATTTTTTACCGCCCCCCCCCCCCCCCCCCCGAACGAAATGAAATTTATATAATTTATATAGAAAATATATACTTTTAACAGTGTCCGACCCCCCGAAGAAAGTCTACCGCCCCCCCGAAAATTTCAAGTGCCCCCCCCCCCCCCCGGAGAAAAAAGTCTGGAAGAAACACTGATTCGAACTCGAGACTTACGGTTTAGCAGTCTAGACGTCTACCGCTAGGCCACTACGTCCCTTTATATGCATATAAGTCGTAATTTATACGCCTAATTTTTTAATGTTGATTTTAAACTTATCTTTTTTAGGCTTATTTAAAAAGTATATTGTTTGTCTACTCTAGGTGTCGACAGTTTTCCAAAAGTTTTGATATGATATTTGTTATGATATCAGACATGTAGGGCCTATTAATTTCTTACGATTGTTATTATAACATTCTTTGGTTTCCAGGAGATTTCTTTGATAAAATATCCACACATAGAGGGAAGTAACCTACACCTGGGACTACATGAAATCCTGACAGAGGAAATGTTCAGCTCTGCATTCGGTGGGAGGGCGGATGCTAAGCACATTGTTTTAGCGATCACTGACGGGAATGCTGACGATGTGGGACAAGGTTCAGACTTTGTATAACATATTGCTGATTTATATGTGGTCGTTTTAATAGGAGACTTTATTTACATATGATATGAAAATCCAGGCGTTAAAGAGAACTTGAGGAGATCCAGAACGTGTTGCACATGCATTTAGTCCCCTCGCCACACAGCTGATGAACCCAAAAAAAGCATTACCCATACTGCTTAGCATCAGCAGCTGTGTCTATCGCAGGAGTTTAGTGTTTCTTCCAGACTTTTTTCTCCGGGGGGCACCTGCAATTTTCGGGGGGGGGGGGGGGGGACGACAAAAACTTCCGGACAGTGTTAAATGTTAAAAGTATATATTCTCTATATAAATTCCATTTCGTTCGGGGGTGCGGATCGGAGCCCCCCCCCCCCCCCCCCCGAAGAGATGCCTGGAAGAAACTCTGCAGGAGTTGACAAAGGAAAACCAGATATGGTTATCCTATTGCCTACCTGAGCTGCTCGTCTCCTGTTTGCTTTTGAGTTTTTTTATAACTTCTTTTTTTACCTTACAGTATAAATAATAGTTTTTTTTTGTTTAAAAAAACTAAATAAACTTAGTTTGTCTTCTGCTGCGAATTGAAAATTATTTCTACGCCTGGCCCAATTTGCAAAACAGAACGCCTGCACGTTTTCTTTTGAAAAAAAAAATCCTCCCTTCGGCAAAAACATTATTCACCTTGGCAACGACACGATGCAACCCTGTACGAAGAGGGTTTGGGAATTTTGTGATGTAACAATAAGTTGTTTGGAAAGGAATTTAAATACTCTTTGTTTGGGTGTTACAAGTAACTGAAATATAGTTGTGTTTTTTTTTTAAATTAAGATGTTCAAACAATCAATAATCAAATTTGTCAAATCTCGGTAAGTGTATAGCTGAAACAACTTAAAACGTTCATTACGTTTAACTATGCCGTCAGAGTTAAAATATGTTAACTAAATGTGACACTAAAAAATTATATCGCATCTTTATTTTTATTTCGCATTAAATTTTTAATTCACTTGACTCGCCAGTGAAAGAAACGGCTGACGAGCTGAAGAAAAGTGACGTCACCATCATGGCAGCCCATCTTGGCCAACAAACAAATGACGAGATTTTGCACGAACTAACCAGTGACGCTTCTTACGTTTTTTCTTTGACTGAAATAAAAAATCTTGCCAGTGCCATCTCAGGCTTAGCAACAACTACATGCCCAGGTTACTTTAGAGATTTAAAAAATATATATTACATATGAAACGAAGTGTTTCTTCATAGTTTTGAAAAAAGCCTTAAATTATTTTGTTATAATGTTTTAGTTTTTAGTAAAATAATGGGTTTAAAAAAATTATTATTTGAGACTAATGCTGTAATAACGGTTTTCACTCTGAAGATGACGATGACCCAGAAGAACCAACAACAACAACAACAGAGAGTTCAACAATCGGCCCGTCTACAACTATTTCAGTACAACAATCAACAGCAGTCGAAGAAACAGCTAGTCCTCAGGAAACAGCACAGTTAAAAATAATTACAGACTCAATTTTAACATCATTAAAAACATTAGGTTCAACAACAACTTACGAAAGAGCAAATACAGTACCAATAACAACAATACATACAACAACAACAAAACCAACAATAAAAACAAAATCAACAACAAGAGAACCAACAACTACAGAATTAACAACAGAACCAACAACTAAAGTAGCAACAATAACAGAATCAACTAAAACGGAACGAACAACAACAGAACTAACAACAGAACCAACAACAAAGGAACAAACAACAACAGAACAAGCAACAACAGAACCAACAATAACAGAAACAACATCAACAGAACCAAGAACAACAGAAACAACAACAACAGAACCAACAACTACAGAACCAGCAACAACGGAACCAACAACAACAGAAACAACAACAACAGAACCAACAATAGAAGCAACAACAACAGAAACAACATCAACAGAACCAACAACAACAGAAACAACAACAAAAGAATCAACAACTACAGAACCAGCAACAACAGAACCAACAACAACAGAAACAACAACAACAGAACCAACAATAGAAGCAACAACAACAGAACTAACAACAGAACCAACAACAAAGGAACAAACAACAACAGAACAAGCAACAACAGAACCAACAATAACAGAAACAACAACAACAGAAGCAACAACAACAGATACAACAACAACAGAACCAACAACAACAGAAACAACAATAACAGAACCAACAACTACAGAACCAGCAACAACGGAACCAACAACAACAGAAACAACAACAACAGAACCAACAATAGAAGCAACAACAACAGAAACAACATCAACAGAACAAACAACAACAGAATTGACAATAACAGTACTAGCAACAACGGAAGAAACAACAACAGAATCAACAACTCTAGAAGCAACAACAACAGAAACAACAACAGAACCAACAACAACAGAAGCAACAACAGAGCCAACAAAAACAGAACCAACAACATCAGAAGCAAAAAGAACAGAAACAACAACAGAACCAGCTACAACAGAACCAACAACAACGCAACCAACAAGAGCGAAACTAACCACAACGGAACCAATTATAACCAAAACAAAAACAACAGAACAAATAACAACAGAACAAATAACAACAGAAACAACAACTAGAGAATCAATAACTACAAGAGCAGAACCAATAAACATTGAACATACAACTATAGAAATAACAACTACAGAAAAAGTAACAGCATTTACAGCAGCAACAACTAAGGAAACATCACCAACAACTACAAAACCAACAATCACAAATACGGAACCAACTACGACAGAACCAACAACGACAGAACAAACAACAACTTCTGAAACAACAAAAGCTGCAGAATCAGCAACAACGACAGAAGCAAAAACAATAGAACCAACAACTTCAGAACCAACAAGTACAGAAGCAGCAGCAACAACTGCAGAATTAACAACTACAGAACCAATAACGACAGAATTAATAACGACAACAGAAACTCCAGTAACAAAGACAGAACCAGCAACAACCACAGAAACAGCAACAATAGAATTAACAACTACAGAATCAACAGCAACTACAGAACTAGCATCAACAGAATCAACAACTACAGAACTAAAAACAGAATCAACATCGACAGAACCAACAACTACAGACACGGCAAAAAAAGAACTAACAACTACAGAATCTACAACTACAGGAACAAAAACAGCTAGAGAATCAACTGCAACTACAAAAGAAGCAACAACAAAATTAACAACTACAGAATCAGCAACAACGACTGAACCAACTACGACAGAAACAACAGAACAAACAACAATGACAGAAGAAACAATAGCTACAGAATTATCATCAACAACAACAACTAAAACAACAACGATAGAAACAACAATTAAAGAACCAACAACAACAGAATCAACAACGATAGAACCTACAACGACAAAACCAACAATAAATACAGAAACAACAGCTTCAGAATCATCAACAGCTATACAATCAACAACGACAGAACCTAAAACTAAAGAAGCAACGACAGAACCAACAACAACTACAGAAACAACAGAAACAACGACAACAGAAACAACACCGTCTAAATTTACAAGAACTACAGAACTTACAGCGAGAAAATCAACCATTTTAGCAACTACGTCTAAATCAACAACAGCTGAACTGACAACAGCGAATTCTACAACATCTAAACAAATATCAACAACAGAACCACCACCAACATCAAAACCATCGACATCAAAATCGACAATAGAACCACTAACAACAGTAGAACAAATAACATCTCAAATTAACAACACAGCTACTACAACACAAAGAAACACAAAAATATCAACCTACAGCTTTCAGTCTCAAAATACCAGCACCACGCCAAAGAACTTACCCGTATCTTCCACTTTAAAAACTCTACAAACATCCCCACTATCAGGTAAGTCATTCAGATTTGGTAGTAAAAGAATGAAAGAAAATAATAGTTATTTCGTTTATTTAGAGCATTCTCAAAGGAAAACGAAGCCTAAATTTTTAATAAAAGCTAATTTCAAAACAAAAATATATTTATTTTTTTTATAATTGAAAATATGATAGTAAAATGTAACAACTATCCACACGGCCCAGAAGTAAAAATATATTTTTTTTTCTATTACGTACAAGTAGAAAATCCAAATAAACTGTAACAAAATAAATTAGAAAACTGTATGAGAAGTAACATTTATCTTTCATATAGTGTTACAGAACACTTCAAGAAGTCCACTCAAATTCTGTCCAACCAAAACGGACGTCGTTCTCGTGTTAGATGCATCATCAAGTATTGGCCCGCGCCATTGGTCGGTTCTCATCAGCTTTGCAGCACTGCTAATTGAACTTTTCCCTCTAGAAGACAACATATTCCACATTGGCGCTCTACTTTTTAACAACGTTTCAACTGAAATATTCCCACTCGCTTTCTCACAAAATTACAGCACAATTTCTAAGGTATGCTAACAATAATTGAGTTACATTAGCAGCATTGATAAATACCAGTTTAGCACACTGTGAAGCAGGGGAATTCAAATAGCATAAAATAGCTGCGGCCAGTACTGCGGTCAGTACCATTAAGCCTCAAAAATAGCCAAATACCAATTAGAATTGAGTGGTCTACGGAACGGAACGGGTTTATCGTGTTAGCCTTATTGTGCTCTATCATCCGACACGACCACTCTAAACAAATGGCTCCTGTTGCTGTGGCACGGAGTGAGTGTAAATGTAAACACAGGTTGTTTGAACAAGTGGCTTTTGCTATTTGTGGCTTGAGCACAACAGTGCTTTGACCAGAGGTGCTTTGTCAATCGTTACTTCGTCTACTTTAGTGGTTCGACCACTGGTTCGTAGCGCACTAGCTATATGAGTCGCGTTTCTTTTAGGCATCTCTTTGTTGGGACATGGTTTACAAATTACCCACCCCCAAAGAAAATAGAAAAAAGTTAATCGTGCTTTACCCGAAAGTGTCAATAATCTCCTACAGGGTAAATTGTATAAAAGAAACACTGCATCTGAGATATGCCACCGTTACTTTCTCCACTGCTGGGTTTTTTACCAACGCTACCTTATCCATATATTTATTTAAAAATACAGCGATGGGAGCACCTAAAACTAAACTACCACCCTTCTATTTTCTAGATCTTGCTTGGCACCCCGTATCCAAGGCAGCAAGGAACCTACACACATCTGGCCCTGAAACACGCAAAAGCCATGTTTGACCAGAGAAACGGAGGACGGGAAGACGCCAGACGTGTCGTCATTGTCATCACGGATGGGGAGTCTAGAGCACCGAGGAGAAGTAAGTTGTGCTAGAGCTTTGTGTTCAATACATCACAGTTGGGGAGTCTAGAGCACCGAGAAGTAAGTTGTGCTAGAGTTTGTGTTCGATACATCACAGATGGGGAGTGTAGAGCACCGAGGAGAAGTAAGTTGTGCTAGAGCTTTGTGTTCAATACATCACAGATGGGGAGTCTAGAACACCGAGGAGAAGTAAGTTGTGCTAGAGCTTTGTGTTCAAAACATCACAGATGGGGTGTCTAGGGAGAAGTAAGTTCAGCTAGAGCTTTGTGTTCAAAACATCACAGATGTCTAGAGCACCTAGAAAAAGTAAGTTCAGCTAGAGCTTTGTGTTCAAAACATCACAGATGTCTAGAGCACCTAGAAAAAGTAAGTTCAGCTAGAGCTTTGTGTTCAAAACATCACAGATGGGGTGTCTAGGGAGAAGTAAGTTCAGCTAGAGCTTTGTGTTCAAAACATCACAGATGTCTAGAGCACCTAGAAAAAGTAAGTTCAGCTAGAGCTTTGTGTTCAAAACATCACAGATCTTATCACAGATGGAGTGCATAAGGATGGTAACCAATGGATGGTAATTTTTATAGCTTAGCTCTTGATTGTGTATATTATGGCAATGACTGCAAAATATTAAAATGTATAGGCATTTGGCTTTAAGTCAACATTCCTCAAGTGTACCGTATCTTTAAAATAGACCATTACAATTAACATCCCAGATACGAGAATTGCGTTTTTTTGTTATGATACTATCATCATATCAAAGCTAATTCACTTTAACCTTTTAGAATTTTTACCATAATGTCCAAACTATAGACTTAAAATAATCCACGTATGCGCTTGTCCACTGGTTATATTCACCCTCGTCTACATAATAGACCATTACCCTTAACATCCCAGCTAAGAGGATCGCCCAGCTTCTGAAGACCAGCAACATCACCATCATAGCCGTGGGGGTGGGGTCAGACATCAACGTCCAAGAGCTGGAGGACATGGCCAGCGGTCCAGCGTTTGTCTTTACAACCACAGACTTCGCCAGTTTATACAGCATCAAGAAACAGCTTGTCTACAGCACATGCCTCACTAGTAAGTATTACACTCTTCACTGTGAGAGGCTGTGGTAAGTAGGTAAATACGCAAACGTTGGTAAAATAATTTGTTGAAACATAAATCAATGTAGCGGGAAACGAGTGAATGATGATTGTCCCAAACTCACGAGCCAAAATGTCATTTGTCTGAAGAGAAATGTACATAAAGCCATTAGCCAAAATAAAATAATCTATATGTAAAAATATTTTTTGCCTGTTTCGGTTTGCAACCATTTTTTTATGTTTTGTGTAGCTGATAGCTCGATTAAGCTAAATGCAACAACGAAACAGACACCAAGCTTTAGAGACACACCATCATCATCAGCAACACCAGACCAGTCAAAGCCTTCTACAAAAAGCAACGGTGAAACACCATCAACAACTGCAACAACAGAAGCAACGGAAACTTCTACATCAAGATTTAGCGACACTTCATCACTACCAGCAACAACAGAACCGACGGAAACTTCTACAGCAAGCAATGGTGTCACACCATCAGCTACTGCAACAGAAAGTCCTTTCAGCTTTACTATGATAAAACTACTGGAGACATCAACACTTAGCTCGATAGTCACCACATCAACCACACAACCGACGCCTACATCCACCAGCCCCCAACCCACCACATCAACCACAGCAACCACACAACCGACGCCTACATCCACCAGCCCGCAACCCACCACATCAACCACACAACCGACGCCTACATCCACCAGCCCCCAACCCACCACATCAACCACAGCAACCACACAACCGACGCCTACATCCACCAGCCCGCAACCCACCACATCAACCACACAACCGACGCCTACATCCACCAGCCCCCAACCCACCACATCAACCACAGCAACCACACAACCGACGCCTACATCCACCAGCCCGCAACCCACCACATCAACCACACAACCGACGCCTACATCCACCAGCCCCCAACCCACCACATCAACCACAGCAACCACACAACCAACGCCTACCACCAGCCCTCAACCTACCACATCAACCACACATCAGACGCCAACCACCAGCACCCACGTCACTACATCAACACCAGTACCTGAAACTAAACCAACCAAACCATACAGGATTCCTTTTATTCCTCTTATAATCTTTCAGCCAGACCTTAACCCAAAGGATCCACAAACCACTCAAGCTTCTAACAAAGGTTTCGTATGATGTATATATTACTTTTTGTATTTGATACTCCTTTTGATTTAACCTTAAATTATGGAAATATTCTAAATTAATGAGAAACAAACTAAAAAAGTAATTTTTTTAACAAAATAGAAAATGCGAAATTATTTTACTGTATGACGCCATATGCGGTAGATATAAACTGAAATGGTCTGGGGTCCTCAATACCTGACGTCACGCTGTAGAAAGCATTTCCGTCTCTACCCCGCCCCTCAACGCTACCCCAACCTCGATCAATTCACAGCCTTTATCGTCAGCTGTGTCAAGTTTAACACTTGACTTCAACTCGAAGCTCATTGCCAGTGGCGCAGGCGTGGGGGGGGGGGGGGGGGGTTAGGGGGGGTCATAACCCCCCCCATACACCCCTCGGTATATATATAAAAAGTACAGGGGGGTGCAAATCGAACGTTTGAGGGGGGGGGGGTGCAAATCGAAAGTTTGTCCCCGGGTAAAAATTGGACCCCCCCCCTTGAGACAATCCTGGCTATGCCACTGCTCATTGCAATAAAACTTAGCGACCCCCTCCCCACACCCCTGTTAGATGTATGACATTATTTAACAATGAGTTCTTATTAGCTATAGTTTTAAAAAAAATATATTATACAGTACTGATTTCGTGAAAACTTCTAAATTCAATTATCTCAATTTATTTGAGAATGGTAACTTATATTTAATAAATTGATCATAATATTTTTTTAAGTGTTAGGGGATCTTCTGTATTAAGGGTAGCAATTATTAAATGAAAAACAATTACACTATTTTTTATTACTCAAATATAAATAACTAACCACATACTTGTGAATAGCATATTGTTACTTAAACCATTAACCTAATTAAAATGTAATACCATTGTGCAAGCACTATTTTCCTTTAATATAATGTGCAGCCTCTGCCACACCAACGACAAAATCAACCACCAAGAGTTTACCTGTCGTGAGGCTTACGACAATTGGTCAGTCACATCTTACATCAACACCACATTACTTTACAGGAACAACAACTAAATCGTCGACTACCATAAACACTCAACCATCAACACAGCAACCGACTACCACTGGCCCAACAACTCGAGGAAATATAAAAACAACCTGTGAAAACAAAGGCATAGGTACTTCATGATTTTTTAAAACCTTCTCCACAATTTAAAGAAAATGTTAAAATTACTTTTTTAAAATGTATACAGAAATATCTAGTTTACAACACTGTTGAAGTAAAAAAATGTTTATCTTGCTCAATCTCGTAATCGAAGTTTTATGAATAAGCGTTAACCTACTTTTCGTATTGGCACAAACACTAAAGCCAGTGTTTTTTCCAGACTTTTTTCTCCAGGGGGGGGGGGGGGGCACTTGAAATTTTCGGGGGAGGGGGGGGGGGGCTGTAGATTTACTTCGGGGGGGGGGGGGGGGACGACACTGTTAAAAGTATATATTTTCTATATAAACTTCAATTCGTTTGGGGGTGGGGGATAGACTTTCCGGGGATGGGTATTTTCTATAATAACCATCTACAACTAAACAGTCGTGTTATAGTTAACTGTAATATTTCTCGCAGCCTGAAAATGTTAGCTTTAGTTCCCCCTCCTACCCTGTGCAAACATTCACTAGCGTTGATACCATCTGGGTTTAGACTGATGGAGGTAGGAATTGGAATAGAAATATCAACATTGAACATCTAGGCCCTAGTTGTTTTAGTTTTACGTAGTGCTGTTACGTTAATGGATTGAAACAATAGTCAATGTTAAAAAAATGATTCTTTTATACCTAGGGATTTATAAAAATAACTTTTGTTTAATATTATTCTATCTACGTTTACGTGATTAAAAACATTAACCCTAACATTAACACTAACCCTGAATATTAACGTCACATCCCCAGCCCCACCCACCACGCCCAAGCCATGCCAGGGACGCGCTGACGTCATCCTGGTGCTAGACGCGTCCACCAGCATCGGCCCCCTCCACTGGAGAGTGCTGGTCAAGTTTGCCGCCGAGCTGACCCAGGCATTCGCCCTAGGACCGGACGCGTTTCAATTCGCTGCCATCATTTTCAACAGATTCCCCAGCAAAATATTTGACCTGATCGAATACAAGAGCCATGGGAATCTTTCTAAGGTAGGTGTTGATGAGAATCTTTGTAAGGTAGGTGTTAGTTTGTTGATGAGAATCTTTGTAAGGTAGGTGTTAGTTTGTTGATGAGAATCTTTGTAAGGTAGGTGTTAGTTTGTTGATGAGAATCTTTGTAAGGTAGGTGTTAGTTTGTTGATGAGAATCTTTGTAAGGTAGGTGTTAGTTTGTTGATGAGAATCTTTCTAATGTAGGTGTTAGTTTGTTGCTAAGAATCTTTCTAAGGTAGGTGTTAGTTTGTTGATGAGAATCTTTGTAAGGTAGGTGTTAGTTTGTTGATGAGAATCTTTCTAATGTAGGTGTTAGTTTGTTGCTAAGAATCTTTCTAAGGTAGGTGTTAGTTTGTTGATGAGAATCTTTGTAAGGTAGGTGTTAGTTTGTTGATGAGAATCTTTGTAAGGTAGGTGTTAGTTTGTTGATGAGAATCTTTCTAAGGTAGGTGTTAGTTTGTTGATGAGAATCTTTGTAAGGTAGGTGTTAGTTTGTTGATGAGAATCTTTCTAATGTAGGTGTTAGTTTGTTGCTAAGAATCTTTCTAAGGTAGGTGTTAGTTTGTTGATGAGAATCTTTGTAAGGTAGGTGTTAGTTTGTTGATGAGAATCTTTGTAAGGTAGGTGTTAGTTTGTTGATGAGAATCTTTCTAAGGTAGGTGTTAGTTTGTTGATGAGAATCTTTCTAAGGTAGGTGTTAGTTTGTTGATGAGAATCTTTCTAATGTAGGTGTTAGTTTGTTGCTGAGAATCTTTCTAAGGTAGGTGTTAGTTTGTTGATGAGAATCTTTATAAGGTAGGTGTTAGTTTGTTGACGAGAATCTTTATAAGGTAGGTGTTAGTTTGTTGACGAGAATCTTTCTAAGGTAGGTGTTAGTTTGTTGCTAAGAATCTTTCTAAGGTAGGTGTTAGTTTGTTGCTGAGAATCTTTCTAAGGTAGGTGTTAGTTTGTTGCTGAGAATCTTTGTAAGGTAGGTGTTAGTTTGTTGATGAGAATCTTTCTACTGTAGGTGTTAGTATGTTGAAGAGAATCTTTGTAAGGTAGGTGTTAGTTTGTTGCTAAGAATCTTTCTAAGGTAGGTGTTAGTTTGTTGATGAGAATCTTTATAAGGTAGGTGTTAGTTTGTTGACGAGAATCTTTATAAGGTAGGTGTTAGTTTGTTGACGAGAATCTTTCTAAGGTAGGTGTTAGTTTGTTGCTAAGAATCTTTCTAAGGTAGGTGTTAGTTTGTTGACGAGAATCTTTCTAAGGTAGGTGTTAGTTTGTTGCTGAGAATCTTTCTAAGGTAGGTGTTAGTTTGTTGCTAAGAATCTTTCTAATGTAGGTGTTAGTTTGTTGCTGAGAATCTTTGTAAGGTAGGTGTTAGTTTGTTGATGAGAATCTTTCTACTGTAGGTGTTAGTATGTTGAAGAGAATCTTTGTAAGGTAGGTATAAGTTTCTTTCTAAGGTAGGTGTTAGTTTGTTGATGAGAGTCTTTCTACTGTAGGTGTTAGTTTGTTGTTTGAATTGATTACAATTCTTCTAGAAGACAACGTTAAATGAATATAAAGTTTTCTTTTGAACCTGACGGTTCCATGGGACAAGTGAAGTAGAGTTCACCTGTATTTGTGACATCGGCAAAAGAGATAATGTGGTCAGCACTATGCCTAGACGCCTTTCCTATCCCCAACGTGCGTCAGTTACTAATCAGAGCTGGGTTGACTCAGTCACATTCTACAAACTTGAAACTGGATTCGAGCTCGAAACTTTCTTGTTACCTGTCATAAGTTCTACTATTCTACCACACAGATGAACATAAACATATTTTGGCGAATATAAATTGTTTATAACTTTCATATTAAGAAGTATTTAATTAAAATATGTGCTAAAATACAAATAGATAAGCTTCAATGCAAAAAAAAAAAAACAACTGCTAATGCTCTTCATAATTAATAGTCCAACAACTTTACATTAATATATATACATATATATACGTTAAAAAAACAACTAGCATTATTTATTCATATAACGCGATTACTTTATTTCTCCTTTTTCAACATTAAAATACAATTCCCCTCTCCACCAAACTCTGATTTTTTTCTATTGCCTGAACTAGGCGTTACGTGGCATCAAGCACCCTGGGATACAAGGCACCTGGACCCACCTGGCTCTACAGCTGGTCCTCACCCCTGATATCTTTAGTGGTCATTTCGGTGGGAGGCCGGACGCCAAGAGATTCGTCATCGTCATGACTGACGGGAGGTCCAAATTCCCACTCAAAAGTTAGTTGGCATAGACAGTAATAGGACACTATGTTTTCATTGTTAACATTGGCGATTTATGTTTCTTTAAAATGAACCGAAATCTGTAAACTGTTTAGTCTGCACATTTCAATAAGAAAAAGCAGTCGAAATAGTATGTCTTCAAGACTAAAAAAAAATAATGTATATTTTTATATACACCTATACAGGAGCCTTCCATAACGACCTGACACTGTCATGGAAGGGGGTTGTCGGCGTAATTTTGTGACGATGTCGTGAAGAGAGGTGGCGCTGGTGGGGGGGGGGGGGAGGGGGTGGGGGGGGGCTCAGAAGTAGTAACGACAGTATTTTACATGATAAGATGTCATGTTACGAACGTATTTTAACAGGTATATTGTGTTTTTAAAAGACTGGTTTTATGACGATGTTGGAAGAAATGAAAGGGGCGGGGGGGGGGGGGGTTAATTTGTCAATAAAGAAGTAACTGCATTTATGGATGACCTCTTGTATAAATATACACATGACTATATATATATATATATATATATATATATATATATATATATATATATATATATATTATACTTATATACATAGGCCCTGTGTGTGTGTTTGTGTTTGTATGTAAAAATATCTTACTGTGTCATTAGCTCAAGAAGCTGCTGACGCCATTAAGAACAACGGAGTGACAATTCTGACAGTGGGCATTGGGCGAGACATCAGCAATACCGAACTAGAAGGGATGGCCAGTCGACTCAGCTACGTGTTCTACTCACCATCCTTCAAGTACCTACAGGAAATCAAGCAGGACCTCATAGACGCCACGTGTCAAGGTGAGTAGACAGAGAGTCGTGTGAAAACATCAGTGGTATTTTGATGTCATTGGCAGAATGATGTCACTAGCATAATGGTGCCACTAGGATTGTAATACCGTGTGAATTATGATGTCAATAGCATTATTATGTCGTTAGCATTAAGATATCATTAGTATTATGATACCATTATAATTATGTTGATATTAACATTAGAATTTCTTAAGTGTTATGAAATCATAAGCATTATGGTGACATTAGCATTGAGATGTTTTTAACATAATTACTTAAAATAAGATAACGTATCATAATTTACTAGTGGCATTATGATGTCATTAGCATCAAGACATCTGTAACATTAGATGTTGGTAGACTTATGATTCATCGGGTCTACGACAAATTCCCGAAAGACACTTGCCCGATTTCTTAAATAGACACTTGCCCAAATGCGTCAAATTCGGGCAAGTGTCTATTCAGGAAATCGGCCTTCAGGCAAACGGCATTCGGGCAATTGTCCATTCAGGAAATCGGCCTTCATGCAAACGGCATTCGGGCAAGTGACCATTCAGGAAATCGGCCTTCAGGCAAACGGCATTCGGGCAAGTGTCTATTCAGGAAATCGGCCTTCAGGCAAACGGCATTCGGGCAAGTGTCTTTCAGGAAAACGTCCGGCTCCCAGATCCATCGCCCCTCCCGGAACAAATGGAAAAAAAAAATTGTATAGAAAATATATACGTTAACCTGTGTCCACCGTTTTTAGTGCGTCACCCTCCCCCTGGAAGTTTCAAGTCTCCCTCACTCTCCCTGCCCCCAATCCTCTCCCCCCACCCGAGAAATACGCCTAAAAGAGATCCTGGTAACAAACACGTTACTTGCATCCATTATATCCTCAAGTTTCATGCATCCATTATATCCTCAAACTACTTGCATCCATTATATCCTCAAACTACTTGCATCCATTATATCCTCAAACTACTTGCATCCATTATATCCTCAAACTACTTGCATCCATTATGATCAGGGTTACGTTGACATATCGTTTACACTGGTTGAAATTTGACATTTTTACATGTTTACATATCCTTTAACCATTTCATGTATGTTTGAACTTGTTTCAGCTTCAGAGGGCGGCCAAGCCAGTAACGGTAACAGCCGAGTAGAGAGGACCACTTATCGTGTGGATAGAAGATAAACGAAATGCAACGACTAGATACAAATCTTTGATGTAACTGCTATTTTTCAGTGCTAGGGCACAAAAATAATTTAATCGCTGTCTCTATTTGCGTTGTTCAATATTATTCTTAATTATCCTGAAATTTGATTTGATGAGTCAATTACAAACCATAACATGTAGAAAGATACTTACTGACATTAAAAAGGAAAATCACTTACAACATAATTTGAACTAGGTTTTAAATTTTTTATGGCACTGTGCTTAACTTTAATTTATTAACCGAAAATGAGATTTGGTAATGATTCGTGGAGGTCTTATTGTTGTATTTTATTGCATCATTGTTGTAGTTAGTAATTAGTATTTTTTTGTTGCATCATTGTTGTAGTTAGTAATTAGCAATATTGTCTTTGTTATCAATCAAATTCCTTTGTTTACGTGGTGAAGGTTTGTCTACCAACCACTATACAACAAATTACCAAAAGCTGGCCAGACTAAATTTTAAATAAATGAAGATTACTTTACAGAATTGAGACTCACATGCAACTGGACATATTTCAGTATTGTACAAAAACTGAGGTCATATTCGTTTTGCACTGAGTGTTGACACCTTACGCTTTAATTACAGTTAGAGTTAGATAATTACACCAATTAACTCCGTCACAGCCATTACCCACTCGATTATGGCTAGTAAAGAAACGCATGTTAATTATATTTTAAGCAGTCTGGTATGGAAAGACCTGTTTGTAAATGCTTTAATACAGCTGTTACGGAGAAATAAATTAAACTACATGTAGACAACTCGGGAGTAAACAGGTTTCTGGTGTTTGTGTGTGTAAGTGTTTGTGTGTTTGTAGAAATTAAATTAAATCTTGAAAGGACAGTAGGGGAATCGCAAGATCGTGGAGTAGGGCGCTCCACTGCTAGTCCAAAGGCTTTTAGTTCGGATCACGGTCCGGAATCAAGACTGCAGTATGCCCCTGAGTCCACCTTAAAAGCAAACAAGGTGGCTGGACATCGCGCTGACCATCCATCGCTTCATACGCGATATATATATATATATATATATATATATATATATATATATATATATAGATCTATATATATATATATATATAGTTCTTGAAAGAAAGTTATAATAGCGAAAGCACAGCCCGGTTCAATAACGTGCAGGAGATATGGTTATCTAATTTTGTTCTAACGTTAGCACTGCTTAAAAAATAGTTGGTTTGATCGCATAATATACTACATGTTGTATGGGTAGCACCAGCCAAATAAAATCCAGGCTGTAACAATATTTGTTTTGGATTTTCTTATCTCTTCCTTTCGGCCTTTCAGGCTGAAAAAAGAAGTTAGAATACAAAATATGCGATAAAAATCAAAATTGCGAAATCATTTTGAAATGCTGTTTAAATATATTCTAGCCCGGCAATATAATTTACTAGAGCTTTCATGCTGTTAAAAAGGTAATTAAAAAAATTACATCCAAATGTTGTAAAACACCGCATATACAGTAGAAAATAAAACTTCTTAATTAATACGTTTATTTATTTAGTTTTTAGTATATATCTAAGTTAGGGCACTTAAAGTAAAATATTTGCAAGAAGCAGGGACTCCTTTGAAAATATGGTTGCCTTGGCAACGGCGGCCATCTTGATTATAACAACTTTTTGTGAAGTTCTAAAATTTCATAATCTCTAACATATATATCGGCCATATAACCATTGATCCTTATTTTACTAATAGAGTCAGCCAGCTAGTTTTTGTAACAGAAAACACTCTAGAAATATTAATTTTTGTTTGAATTTTCAAAATTTGGTATGGTGAAATACCATTACAACTATTGCTAAATGAAACGGTATCTCATCATTAAAAAATCTTTAAAAATTTGAAAAAAATACACCTTTCGTTTTTTTTGTTTGTTTTTTTTTACAAAAGCTAAAAAGCTAGCCAGCTGACTATATTTCTGTTAGTAGCAAATGATGGATGATTATATGGTCAATGTTTATGTTCGTTTTTGCAAAAAGGTTATTTATGCTTTAGTACTAAAGTGTCATATAGTTATCAAAGTTCGGAGTTAGTCAACACTATGCCAAATCGCACTTGTTTTTTTTCAAATAATGCTCTACATCCGTAAAGTTCGAAGTTCGAGTCAAACACTATACCGAGCTGCTTTTACTTTTTCACTTTGTGTTCTAACATTGTCTAAATTCGGAGTTCGAGTCAACAATTGACAAGACGTCTTTACTTTCCCATTTAGTGTTTTAAGTTTTCAAAGTTCGAAACTTGAATCCTACAGTTGAACACTCGTCTGCTTTATCCCCCGACCACCACAATTTACTTCGTAAACACGCAGTAAACGCAAAATAACAACAACAAAGCTGGGTCAAATGTTATGTAAGCAAATTCATTCTAAAGTTAATTATTTTAGAATCGCAAATGACGTTGCCAAAAAGTCAAGTTGCAGAACAAAAGGGCATTTTGAGAACAAAGAAAGGATTTAAAGCTGAATGGTTAACTACTGAATCGAGAAACGCTTAGCATCTGTGCTGTCAATTAAAAAATTGTTTGGTAGAATTGTGTGCGGCTGAATTGCGTGTTGTTAATGTCAGTTTAGAATTTCTCTAGAGAAACATGTTGCTAAAGATGGGCTTTCACGGTAAATTGCGTGAGGGAGAATAGGGTTTGGTTAATGCTAATTTTGGATAATCTAGAGAAACTGGCAGGTGAGGGATGTTTATGGGGCTTTCATGTAGTTGTGTAAATAATGTTTTAAAAAAATGTTGGTGAGGTTTGGTTTGATGCAAGGATGATGTTGTCTATGATGTTAGTGTCAGATTTATGTGATGTGGAAGCGGTCAATAGTGTGATGAGAGGGTGTGGTTGTTGTAATGTTGCTATAGTTGTTGCTATTTTAAAAATAACAAATTTTAAAAGATATACGGAATAATACATCTTTTGTGACGAGACAACGTATTTATTGATAAATCTAAAATGATAACAATATAACCACCATCATCTTTTCCCGTTCGTACCCAAGATACATGTCGGATTCGAACTCGATACTTTCGGGTTAACAGTCTAGCGCGCTAGCTCTAAAATATAAAAAAAAAATACAAAAATTGCTTATATGTTTACATATATTATTTTTGGTGATCAAATTAAGTATATCGCAAAAAAATTAAGGTCTGAATATACTGTGATTATTCCTAACAGGTATAAGATAAATTGTTAACTGGCCAGTTTATCAGTATTTGGGGGGAGGGGAATGGGGGGGGGGGGGTTGCTAATGTACAAGGGGTAGTTACCGGCTGTAAGGGTTGGGGGGTAATTGATCGGGGGAAAGTGTATGTGATGTTCTTTACTGACCACAATAACACATCTAAATTAGACGAGATGCAATGAACGATGAAGTTAACCACCCAAACACACCAAACATTACAACGCAAATTACAGTCCCCGATACATTAATGCAACTACTTGCTTCATATGGAGCTCGAAACTTTACATCTCTCGCTTGAGGGATAACTATCCTGAACTCACTCTTTCGAATTAAATTTATTTTAATTTGTGCACCAGTACCAGGGCTAAAAACTGTGAGGTCATTAGCAAGTAATTAGCTAGAGACACATTTAGGTAGATAAATTGCCTTCAGACTTAGCTCCTGCTTTACATCGGCTCCTGCTATCAACGATCGTGTAGTTGGTGAGTTATGTTTGTAACATTTTATTCTCAATTTTTTACACGTTTTTAAGTTATAAAATAGTATTATTACAATTGATTGAATTATACAATTGTATCAATACAATTGTTTCAATTATAAAATAGTATTAATACAATTGTTTTAATTTATTAGTCAACAAAAATACACTTTGTAATGGGCTTTACTATACATTTGTTTTAAAAGCATTTGCGGTATATAGATCAAGCTTATGACACATTAGTACTAACATGAAGTTATGAGATTTTAAAAGTACTTCAGACATGAAAATCCGTATTGTAGATGAAGAAAAGTTGTGAATTAACAATGTTATTAGCACTTTGTACAAACCACTCTATTAAACTTTACTCACCTTCTCTGACTCTTTGACTAGAGCCACCATCTGTGACTCTTAGACTAGAGCAGGGGTCGGCAACCTGCGGCTCGTGAGCCGCATGCGGCTCTTTTGATATGGAGATGCGGCTCTCCAGCTCCTTGCACAAATACTAATAATCTTAATAAAAAAATAAAATATTTGAAATAAAAAAATGTTAGTGGCTCTTTAAAACCAGGGGAAATTTTGAAAATTGTAATATTTGGCTCTTCCGCTTCAAAAGGTTGCCGACCCCTGGACTAGCGTCATTGTCCAAACAGGGTGAACTCAGTGATGCCGTCTTGGTCACGAACTAAATATTTTAGGCCTACCAATGACAATTTAAATAGCATTGTACTAAAGCTCTATATCTTGACATAAAAAAACGCTGCAGAAAAATACTCATTAGGGAAACTTATAAAACTCGTAGAGTTGATTGTTAATTAGTGTTTGTAAGACCATTGTGGAATAGCTTTAAGGGCTGTTTGCACGTCGGATTTTGTTTATAAATAATTTTTCCACGGCTATATTTAAAGAAACATAACAAACTAAGGTATAGTTAAAAACTATTTACTGCTTTAATTTCACATTATAAACTAATGTAATAGAATTTAGTTCTAAAACTATCTGGTCAGCAATATGAAACAACCAAACTTGTAATATATTCATGTTGCATAACTGATTGTCTCTGTCTCAAGTACTTAGCCTAATCAAGATGTTGGTGTACTTATTGGTCTTCACCCTTACCTTGACGGTACAGTGTGCATCAGGTAAACATATAAATAAGGCGTTATTTCTAAAACAAATTTCATTTACGAATACAAAGTTATTATATTTTTGTGTGCTCTTAAAGTTTAAAGTGTATAATTAGTAAACACTATATTAGAATACTGTGAACTATAAAAGACTTACATTGGTTAGTTATTTATTAGTTATTTATCATGTGAAACGTTAAGAGGCTTACATATTAATTAA
Source organism: Physella acuta (assembly GCF_028476545.2). Taxonomy (NCBI): domain Eukaryota; kingdom Metazoa; phylum Mollusca; class Gastropoda; family Physidae; genus Physella; species Physella acuta. Next base: position 189,289 of record NW_026731523.1, on the reverse strand, counting down.
AAATACAATGAATATCATGTTATTAATGTCGGGTCTAATTGCCGTCTTCCTCTAAACTATTCTTTCAAACAGACGTCAAAACAGTGGCGTAGCGAGGTCGGGTGTCACCAGGTGCGGCACTTAATGGTGTCACCCCCCAAGAGGCATAGAGACCCTTCCCAGGGACAAACTTTCAAATTTTCGATTTGCACCCCCCCTCAAACTTTCGATTTGCACCCCCCCTCAAGTTTTCGATTTGCACCCCCCCCCCCCCCGTCAAACTTTCGATTTGCACCCCCCCCCCTCGAGTTTTCGATTTGCGCCCCCCCCCCCCTCAAACTTTCGATTTGCACCCCCCCCTCGAGTTTTTCTCTATATATTTTGCTATTTTTTGCCTTGGTGTCACCCCCCTAAATGGTGTCACCCGGTGCGGTCCGCACCCCCCGCCCCCCCCCCCCTCGCTACGCCCCTGCGTCAAAATGCCAATGGCGTGTAAATGCCAACCTCAAGCTCATGTTTTATACATCTGTCAACATGGTTATGATATGTTCTAATGTTAATGACATATCTAATGTCATCAGCATGTCAACAAACGAATGACAAGCAAATTCAACCGTTTTGTTTTGAGAGCAATTTTAAACAAAAACTGTTTTGAAATCACACATTAAATAAACATTGTAACTAGAAATATTTTACTAGTCTAGTATCTATTAAAGATTCCATTTTAGTGAGGTTAGACTTTAAATTAACATTGTAACTCAAAATATTTTACTAGTCTAGTATCTGTTAAGTATTCCATTTTAGTGAGATCATACTTTAAATTAACATTGTAACTTGAAATATTTTACTAGACTAGTATCTATTGAGGATTCCATTTGAATGAGATCATACATTAAATTAACACTGTAACATTATGTGTTAAGGATTCCATTTACAAAAGCAGCCGTCTTATTTGACATTTATCTCGAGACCACAGTCCAGTTCAACCACGAAGTTGGAGTTGTTTAAATCCTCCAACATCAATACAATTAAGAACGAAGAAGAACAAGACATATATCTATTTTACAGTGCTTTCATCTTGATTGTTTATTGAGGATACTGACTTAGCGATATAATCTAACAAAATCCCATTAAGAACGATAAAGAAGAAGACATACATCTATTTTACAGTGATTTCATCTTGATTGTTTATTTAGGATACAGACTCAGTGATATCGGTAAGCCATGTGACTGTGACCACGGTACTGAACCAGACGACGGTTTGCCCGGAGATCAACCACCTCCAGAATTTCTTATTGATCCGGCTTTCAGCAAAGACCCAATTGATTGGTTCGAGAATTCCAGAAACTATCCCGTGGGTCGTGATTTCCCTCAAGGCCCCAGAGACCCAGCCACGGGTCTGCTAGCTAGTCTGGGGAACATACTGACGTCCCTAGGCGCTCAGCCAGACGACGGAAAGGTACCGGTGGAGGAGTTCTTTACCAAGGAGCAGTACAACCCATTGCAGGGCCGGCAATTCCGGGATTCCGGCTTTGACCTCGGCGACTTCCACGCCCACGTAGACATCGATGGTCACGCGAAGCCCAAGTTGTATCAGACGATTAACATCAACGTGTACCAACAGCCCAAGTGTGGTGGGTGCGCACGCAAGCCAGCATGTGGTGAGCGAACCCTGTAGATGTATCTAATTATTTCATGCGCTAATCCTGTTATAAGTGTTATATAAAAATCAATAGGTTGTATTAATATTAATAACATTATGGGAAAGATAGATCTAGAGTTTTATAGAAATAATAAACATTATAGAAAATAACATCTAATAACATATAATCTATATATATAATTCTCTTCTGGGAGACGCTAGAAAACAAGCTGTAAGCGCGCTCCCTACCACCCCACCCCTACATGGTCTGGTGAGCTGTGGTTCACGCTAAATGTTTACAGTCGTAGAGCCAAGTTTAGTGACGGCTATTAGGGGCAGATAATTTAGTTAGGGGGGGGGGCGGTGTGTAGTGTAGGGGTTAGGGGAAAGGAGGGTGGGGGTAGTATCGTTCTTAACGACCTACTGATATTTTTTTAAAGCAAATATTTTCAGTGGCAGGATTGGTACTGTCGAATTCACAAATTATGAATTACTGAAAAGTAGAAAATAAAACAACTAAATAGCGGCAAATGATATGCCGCGGGTCGGCTCGTAACAATTATTAGGATTAGCATTAATAACAGTTCGATAGAAGTGGATAAACTAATCTTTTAGTACAATGTAACACAACCAAACGTTCTTACCTGTAGAGCCAGAACCAGCACCAGCACCAGAACCAGCACCAGAACCAGAACCAGCACCACAGCCAACACCAGAGCCGGAGCCGATCTGCATCAGTAAAGTCAAGGCAGACTTTGTGCTGTTGATGGACGCCTCGACCAGCGTGGGACCAAAAGACTGGAAGAAACAGGTCGAGTTCGCCGCGGGGCTGACGGAAGCTTTCAGTCCCGACAAGGACGATGTCAGGTTCGGTGCTGTCATCTTCAACAAGGAGCCCAGTAAGATTTTTGACCTGAACACCTTCACGGAAAGTCAGGCTCTGTCACAGGTATTCCTAAGCACACTATTTTGTTTCATGATAGACTATTACTGAAAATACCATCAAGCATCTAGTGTAGAGAGAAAAATTGGGTGGGGGTGATGGATATTCTGAATTTTAAAAATGATGCGTGCAAGAGGAATGAAAAAAAAATGACGTAGAATATATGTTGTTTTTAATACAGCTCAAATAGAAAAAAGAATTACATTTTCGCAAGAATAATTATTTTTTTTGGGACAAAGGAAGGGTGCTCAAACATTTACAGTTGTTTCGTGAATAAAATTTTTGATAAAATACATAGACAAAAGAAAAACCCAAAGGCAATATATTCCCCAAGTGTTGACAAATTCTCTAAAAGTAAGGCAACAATAAGAACTTTCTATCTCAGGCCCTGAAAGACATCAAGTACCCAAACAACCAAGGCACCAACACACACCTGGGTCTGAGTGAGATTTTAACACAGAGGATGTTCAGTGCTGAGGCTGGGGGTCGGGACGACGCCCCTAACCTGGTCATTGTCATAACAGACGGCAAGTCAACACACCACAGCCTGAGTGAGTACACTTGTAAACAACTAATCATTTGTAAATAGCACAACAGAGACGGCTTCAATAATTACCTAATGTCATTCATTTGACCTAAAACACATATATAAAGATCATATACTTAGTATGTCAGTTTTCGTAGTTATAAATAAACTATAAAATATGCATTTTAATAAAGCTATCATAATTTATAATCCTAGTTTTCTAATATAATTTATTTAGCTTATATTTGACATCCTGTAATATTTTGTTGAATGATTTTTTTTGGCGCTTTACTCAAAAAGTCCTGTACGCTTTGAGCTAACAAAACAGTTTTCCTAGAGTAAGAAAGGTCAACTATTCTATACCTGTTTATCGACCACTGTTATAATTAATGCGTTGAATTAGGTACAAAATGATAAATTGACAGGCGACATATTAATTACATAAATATGGTTAAGACTTGAACAATCGTATTTTATTGATCCACATTAGTTCATTTACATATCATTGCTGATGGTTCTTAACTAAATCCTAAAAGAGTTCACAAATTAAAAAAAAAATAATTTAAAAAAAATATATATATAACAGCAAATTTACTCGAACAACAATAAAATAATGGCGTTATATTAAATATGTTGCAGATCATTATTGTACTTGTTTGTTTCCCTGTATATTTCATTATACTACAACAAGCAGGAACACAACACTATTGTATTTGAACTGACCAATGAAATCCCCTGTTTCAGCTGTCAAGGCGGCGACAGAGCTGAAAGCCAGCGGGGTACAGATAATATCTGTTGGGGTCGGCAAAGAGCCCACGAAACAAGAGCTGGAGGACATTGCAAGTGACAAGAGCTTCGTCTTCACTGTGGACAATTATGGTCTACTGGACCACATCAAGACAGGTCTGGTCACCATCACCTGCTCAGGTAGTACTTGCTCATTAATTTATACTTGTATGAGCTAGTAATTCACATTGGATTTGTAGCTCTAGGGTATACTTTTAAATACGTGATACTTTTCGATAATTAGAATAAACTTGTATGAGCTAGTAATTCACATTGGATTTAAAGCTCTAGGGTATACTTTTTAAGCTCTATGGTATACTTTTTAAGCTCTATGGTATACTTTTAAATACGTGTTACTTTTCGATAATTAGAATAAACTTGTATGAGCTAGTAAATCACATCGGATTTTAAGCTCTAGTGTATACTTTTAAATATGTGATACTTTTCGATAATTAGAGTTTATTAATAAAAACTTGTGTTAACAAAAAGAAACAGAAGAATTGTCTTTAGTAAAAAAAAATGCGTCTTACCTGGGTAAAATGCAGCAAATTTAAATTAAAAAAAAAAAAAATCTGCACAGTGTCAACTTGTTATTTAATAATGATATGTTATATTGAAAAAATGTTGATGAACAAAGTTTTTTTTTCTGAATGTTCCTAAGACGAAGTTCGAATTTCTTTCTATTTATCTTAGCAACTACTGCCCCACCAACTCAAGGACCGACAACAACAACGACGGAAGAGCCAACCACAACGACAGAAGAGCCAGCCACAACGACAGAAGAGCCAGCCACAACGACGGAAGAACCAACCACTACTACAGAAGAGCCAACCACAACAACGGAAGAGCCAACCACAACGACGGAAGAGCCAACGACAACTACAGAAGAGCCAACAACAACGACAGAAGAGCCAACCACAACGACGGAAGAGCCAGCGACAACTACAGAAGAGCCAACAACAACGACAGAAGAGCCAACCACAACGACGGAAGAGCCAGCGACAACTACAGAAGAGCCAACAACAACGACAGAAGAGCCAACCACAACGACGGAAGAGCCAACTACAACTACAGAAGAGCCAACAACAACGACAGAAGAGCCAACCACAACGACAGAAGAGCCAACCACAACTACAGAGGAGCCAACAACAACGACGGAAGAGCCAACAACAACGACGGAAGAGCCAACGACAACGACGGAAGAACCAACCACTACTACAGAAGAGCCAACCACAACGACGGAAGAGCCAACCACAACGACAGAAGAGCCAACCACACCCACGACCACAACCACGACTACAACTACGACAACGACAACAAAACCAACAAGTAAGCAAAATTCATTGGTGCATAAAATTACTAGTTGACTACTAGTATTTAGATTATTTACACCTATACATTTTTTAAAATACTTTTAACCGACTTAAGGTAAGGTAAGTAAGGCTATTGTGCATAGTATTTATCACATTATCCCTTCATATGCCGATGTCACGAAAACAGGTGAACTTTACTTCGAAAGGTTCGAATAGGGAACTATATATATATATATATATATATATATATATATATATATATATATATATATATATATATATATATATATATATATATATATGAAAGCTTTGTGCCAAAGTACTTTAGCTTTTCTTACTTGGTTTAATTTACTTGTAAATCCAGTCATACATAAAAGATTCCGTTCCATCTATTCCAGCCCCCACAAGACCCCCCTACCCACCCTCCACCCCTGAACCATGCAAAGAGAACACAAAGGCAGACATTGTCCTTCTGCTTGACGCCTCCACCAGCATCGGGTGGAAGAACTGGAAATACCAGACCCAGATGGCTTCCAACATCACCAAATATTTTGACGTTGGTGCTGACAAAGTCAGGTTCGCTACGACCATCTTCAACGGGATCCCGACCAAACAGTTCGACTTGAAAGACCACTTGGACCATGAATCGCTGTCGAAAGTATTTACGAGTTTTAAATTCAAACACAATATTCATTATTTAAATAGTATTTTTTTTTCTTTTTCTTCTTCTACTTCGTTCTCACCTGTTGTGTTGGACCGGATTTCCTCCAACACAATTAAGTATTAATTGTCAACATGTTTTACGCCATATTGCGTTGATTCCAATTTCTCTCTTAAGTTGCTTCCAAAGACTTTATACATATTAGAAAAACTACAAGTCAGCAGTTGTTTGATTTTGGACTTTTCTTTCCTGTATGTGTTTCTGTCCCCATTTATGGAGCGTTATCTTCCAAGGAGATTCGACTTTTCGGTTTAGCATTCATTAGCTTTTCTGACCCGACCACGCGGATACATGAGCAACACCTAACACTTCTCAACTTGCTGTACAGCCTTTTTCTTTGATTTGCAAGGCGCAATCAATCGATCATCTTACAAACTATGGAGCCGATATTTATTTTTTATTTCAATACATTTGTGTCAAAAAGAATATAAAAATAATTTAAAAAACAAAAAAGCAAACAATAAAAACAAAGGGTTAGCAAAAATAACTATTTTTTTCCTCTCTCTCCAGGCTTTACTAGCAATAGCATACCCCGGTATCCCAGGGACCAAGACCCACCTAGCCCTACAGGACATCACTAACAAAAGCATGTTTGGTGCTGAGGCTGGTGGTAGAGACGACGCCCCCGATATTCTAATTGTCATGACCGACGGGAAATCTGACAACACCAATAAAAGTAAGTCCTTGATACCGTTTAATGATGATTTACACGACAGGTATTCGTTCATCCATATAGCTGAAATAGCTGTTTGTAAATTAAATCATTCGCATAATTAAAAATTAAACTCATCATTTTCAAAGAATAAACGAAAAAAAAAATTAGAAATTAAATTTCTGCCAACAACAAAAATAAAATAAAATAAAATAACGATTTGCTATGGCGATATAAAACTAAAAGCAAACCTACTGTATCTGTTTCAGCTATGGCCGAGGCAGCCAAACTGAAGCTAACTGGTATGACCATTATAGCTGTGGGGATAGGTCCTGACCCATCACAAGAGGAACTCAAAACGATCGCCAGTGCTCCGGAGAACGTCTTCAACGCTGCCAGCTACGATCTACTGGCCTACATCATGCAGTCGCTGGTTAGGAAGACGTGTGACAGTAAGTTGGCCGTAGATTTCCGTATCACTTCTAACTTAGATATACTGGACATTTAGTTTTTCTAGATTGTCATATTAATTATTTAAGATAAATTAGACTGTAAGTTTACCTTAGATTTCCGTATCATTTCATAACTTAGATTTGTTGGACATTTACTTTTTCTAGATTTTCATATCATTATTTAATTAAAGATACATTATACTGTATGTTTTCCGTAGATTTCCGTATCACTATAACTGATATACTGGACATTTAGTATTCCTAAATTTTCATATCATTATTTAAGATAAACTATACTGTAAGTTAACCTTAGATTTCCGAATTACTTTATAACTTAGATATACTGGACATTTAGTTTTGTTTTCATATCATTATGATATATATTCGACTGTAAATTTACCATAGTTTTCCATACCACTTCATAACTTAATTATACTGGACATTGAGCTTACTCTAGATTTTCATATCAGTAATTAAGTTAAGATACATTAGACTAGTGGTTCTTAACCCTTTAGAGGTACCGAACCCATCCTGTTTCATACGTGCATTTAACGAACCCTTCTTGATAGTTATATGATCAACTCTGACAAAATCCGAAGATAAGATGTATCTTTTTACTTCCGCCGAACTCCTGAGACTGACAAGCCGAACCCTTGGTTAGATCGAACCCAGATTAAGAACCACTGCATTATTCAGAGCTTTTACTATGAATATCCGTATCACTTTCTAAATCAAGTTTCGGGGGAAAAATTACTTTTAAATATAGATACACGTATATTTTTCAACAGGATATGTCTCTATATTTTGAACGTATATTTTAAATCGGAAAAAAAATTTTTTAAAGCATGTTTTTTGTTACTATTTAAATGTGTTTATATACTCTTATAACAGCGGCGAAGTCAGCAGCTGCTCCAGGACAGCGATAAGGGATAATGACGTCATCGTCGGCATAGAGTTGATTAAACCATACAATTCAAATAAACTTGCTTTTTTAAAAAGAAATACGTCTTGTTTCATTGTTTCTGTGATTTAAAATTCTTTTTAAAATAATAACATGCTGCCCAAGTAACAAAAACATCACAATTTGATGCGTTTTGAACCACTTTTAATATATTTATAAAACGTTTACCTTTAAAATAGCAATAATAAAATTTTCGTTTAGTTTTAATAAAAGTTGTCTAATAATTGTGTACATAATTCCTATAAAAATAAGGCTAGAGTTTAATTAACATACTCGAGTTCTCATCACATCATCACATCTATCAAACGTTGAAGGACACATGATTCAATTCGGGGATAATAACAGCAGCTAAGCATTCTGGCCACAATAGTTTTGTTTATGCTGAGGACGAAAGCCCTATGATAAAATCGTCAAGCTATTCATCACGCTCATTCATAGATTTATCCTACCCACACGTCTCAACTTATCTTGTGTATTTTATATCCAGTTCACGAGCAAGTTTCTCAGTAGTGTTGTGTATAATCACAAACATAATCCCCTTCAAATAATATACGACAAAATAACGTGATAAACTTAACTTAATTCTCTTTACAAATATAATGGAGCACAGGGCCGTTACTTTAATATTCCGTCTTGTCTTAGGCTTTTAATTTTGCAATCTCCCAAGATATTCCTACTGTCTTTGGTTTTTTAAGAAGACTCCGCCTCCAGATCTTTCTAGTGTGTCCTTTCTTTTAACTGCTCCGGGGGGGGGGGGCTTCACTCAAGTCACTGGCGTGCCACATTGTGTTTCGCAGTGTGTGCCCCACCCCTCGCCACTTCTATCTCTTATTTTTTAATACCATGGGACCTGCTGCTCTTCAAATCTATGTAAGGCACCTTGTCCGGACAATCTTAGAAGTTATCTGAGACATTTATAACAAAGTCTTGCATCTTTCCTTTGCTGGACTTTGAGACTCCATGATCATACAGGCTCCGGTAAATGTTTTAGACAAGTCGACCACACATAACCACTAAAGAAAGACAATTATTCAAAATTCGATAGAGCGATTAATCAACGTGGCTGGCGACATAAGGACTGAAATCGATCCAGCTACCATGGAAAAGACTAACACCAAAAGAGTTTACACTAAAGGTCGCCAATTTATAACGATGTTGACTGCATGACCCGTATCTAAATAATAAAGTCGTAAGATAAAAGTAGTGCTTGACCACAATGAGTTAGGGTTTGAGATAGCATCAATGATCGACTTGTAGCACACACTACAATACAGTATGCACACCATTGCAATCCCTTCACATTTCCTACCCCTCCCTCTATATATGCTGCCTCTATCCTTGCAGGCATCATAGCACCCACATCACAGTATAATATATTTCATCTCAAGTCGATTAACGGGAACGTTAATGTTGATAGCCGGATAAATTTGCTGGGACTCTAATGTCGAGAATCGGACAAACTTGATGGGACGTTAATGTCAAGAGCCGGACAAACATGATGGGACTCTAACGTCGAGAATCGGATAAAATTGAGTGGAATCTAATGTTGAAAGCCGGAAAACTTGATGGGACTAACGTCAAGTGCCGGACAAACCTGATGCGACTAAACTGCTAGGTTTTGGGGCCATTTTGTTTCAGCTTCTTTTGACTAGAGCCTGTAAAGAAATATGCCAGTCTTGTTTTTTCATGTGTTGTTTAGATGGGTCCATGTGTCTAGCATACAGACACTTCATTTGCTATGTCGCAATACACAGGCAACAGATGTTGATCTGTAATCGATTAGCAAGCGTTTAATAATTTACTTTGTAACTGTTTAACTATTTCACTACTTACTGAAACCAAACACCAACCTTAGGACCCTAACCCGAACTCTTGAATCTGAATACTTTTATGTGGTTTCTTCATTTAGAAATTTCAATTTACCTAATTACTTTATTTTACATAAACACTTAATTTATCTTGACTTCTCCATATAAACTAACCACTTTACTTGAAACTTACTTCCTTTAACCGACTTTAATTAACTCCTCCTTGCACCTAAATAGGCTTACATTTATTACCATGACTCTGGAAACTTACCCCTCGACTTTACCCCACATCATTTACATCACATTTTAAGTAAAAAAATACACTGCTATTAATAAACTTTAACTAACCCTAGCCTTAGCATTAATCCTATCCCTATCCCTATCCCTATCCCTATCCCTATCCCTATCCCTATCCCTATCCCTATCCCTATCCCTATCCCTATCCCTTTCCCTTTCCCTTTCCCAATCCCAATCCCAATCCCTATCCCTATCCCTATCCCTATCCTTATCCTTATCCTTACCCTTACCCTTACCCTTACCCTTACCCTTACCCTTACCCTTACCCTTACCCTTACCCTTACCCTTACCCTTACCCTTACCCTTACCCTTACCCTTACCCTTACCCTTACCCTTACCCTTACCCTTACCGTTACCCTTACCCTTACCCTTACCCTTACCCTTACCCTTACCCTTACCCTTACCCTTACCCTTACCCTTACCCTTACCCTTACCCTTACCCTTACCCTTACCCTTACCCTTACCCTTACCCTTACCCGTACCCTTACCCTTACCCTTACCCTTACCCTTACCCTTACCCTTACCCTTACCCTTACCCTTACCCTTACCCTTACCCTTACCCTTACCCTTACCCTTACCCGTACCCGTACCCGTACCCGTACCCGTACCCGTACCCTTACCCTTACCCTTACCCTTACCCTTACCCTTACCCTTACCCTTACCCTTACCCTTACCCTTACCCTTACCTTACCCTTACCCTTACCCTTACCTTACCCTTACCCTTACCCTTACCCTTACCCTTACCCTTACCCTTACCCTTACCCTTACCCTTACCCTTACCCTTACCCTTTACCCTTTACCCTTTACCCTTACCCTTACCCTTATCCCTCGCTCAAGCAAAAACCCCTAGCCCTCGCCCTAGCCCTATCCCTATCCCTAGCCCTATCCCTAGCCCTATCCCTAGCCCTATCCCTAGCCGTATCCCTATCCCTATCCCTATCCCTATCCCTAGCCCTAGCAAAAAACCCTAGCCCTAGCCCTAGCCCTAGCCCTAGCCCTAGCCCTAGCCCTAGCCCTAGCCCTAGCCCTAGCCCTAGCCCTAGCCCTAGCCCTAGCCCTAGCCCTAGCCCTAGCCCTAGCCCTAGCCCTAGCCCTAGCCCTAGCCCTAGCCCTAGCCCTAGCCCTAGCCCTAGCCCTAGCCCTAGCCCTAGCCCTAGCCCTAGCCCTAGCCCTAGCCCTAGCCCTAGCCCTAGCCCTAGCCCTAGCCCTAGCCCTAGCCCTAGCCCTAGCCCTAGCCCTAGCCCTAGCCCTAGCCCTAGCCCTAGCCCTAGCCCTAGCCCTAGCCCTAGCCCTAGCCCTAGCCCTAGCCCTAGCCCTAGCCCTAGCCCTAGCCCTAGCCCTAGCCCTAGCCCTAGCCCTAGCCCTAGCCCTAGCCCTAGCCCTAGCCCTAGCCCTAGCCCTAGCCCTAGCCCTAGCCCTAGCCCTAGCCCTAGCCCTAGCCCTAGCCCTAGCCCTAGCCCTAGCCCTAGCCCTAGCCCTAGCCCTAACCCCAGCCCTAGCGATGGCAATGGCAATGGCAATGGCAATGGCAAAAGCAATAGCAATAGCAATAGCAATAGCAATAGCAATAGCAATAGCAATAGCAATAGCAATAGCAATAGCAATAGCAATAGCAATAGCAATAGCAATAGCAATAGCAATAGCAATAGCAATAGCAATAGCAATAGCAATAGCAATAGCAATAGCAATAGCAATAGCAATAGCAATAG
>NW_026731523.1:150000-172500 GCF_028476545.2 Physella acuta | reverse complement strand
TAGTTACTCTAATCTTGTATCTTCTTTCCAGAGCACAATTTTGGGCAAAAAATGGAGGAACTCAAAGACAATGGGTTCGCCATAGGACAACACCACAAATTTTTAAAAACAAATAGCAAGAACATTATCCAAAATAAGTTTATCGGAAAAGACGGGCAAGTGGGTGGTTACGTCTCAGGTAATCTAGACTTCAACCTCCCCTTCAGTGTGTTCGATAAAAAAAATATTAACCACAACAACTTGCCCGGCGTTCGAATACGGTTCTCAGTTAATGGAGATACCAAGGATTCGGCTGACTCGACATTCGATTAGCGGTGAAGTCGTTGTCTTAGGTAACGGTATCCGTATCCCCCCGTATTTGGTCAATGGTCAGCTCCGGCTGTTAAACAAGGGTGTTGGTGACAGCACGTCAGGAAACTATTTCTCAACCGGCACAGCTCAAGGTCGCTATATTTTAAAAAGTCCCCGTATCGTAGTTCACAATAAACGCCCTGTCCGCTGGAATGATGGTAAAGACGTCTTTAGTATGAATACCCAAGGGAGTCTAGTTAAAGGTAGCATTTCCAGCTTACAAAATATCTTTGGCATCTCTGGTAATGGTCACGCCGATATCACAGGTGAAGGTGGGCTCCTCGCTCCATTCAACGGCTACTTAGACTCTTCAAATAACGGACAAAAAGTCGCAACAGATGAAGGTCGCTTTCACACCACATATAACGGTCTTTTACGTATGCTAGCTAACGGTCTCATCTCCATTTCAGGTAACCATGACTACGACACCACGGATGACGAAGGCTATGACGTCCTGTTCGGTGCTTTAGATAAAGATCGAACACATACTTCCGTTAACGACCTATTCGGGGCTTCAGATAACGATCGAACCCACACTTCAATTAACGACCTGTTCCGTGCCTTATATAACGATGGAAGCCGTACCTCAGATAACGACCATTTCGGTGCTTCAAGTAACGATCATATCCACACTTCAGTTAACGAACATTTTGGTGCTTCAGGTAACGATCGAACCCACACTTTATTTAACGAACTGTTCGGTGCTTCAGACAACGATCGAATCCACACCCCAGAAAACACCAAGTTCCGTGCTTCAGATAACGATGGAACCCACACTTCAGTTAACGGTGGACTTATCACTTCGGCTGAGAGAAACTCCATTGGTTACAGTAACTTTGACTCAAGTCAGACAAGAACTGCTCGTGTCAAGTATCCAAACAGCGGCCGTCCTCGACATCCACATAACGATCGATCTCACACCTCAGTTAATGTTAGATTTGGTACCTCGGATCAAGATCGAAATTTCCGTACTGGCAGCTATGTAGCCACACATGACATACCACGAAGTATTTCAAGTAAGACAAACTCCAGAGATTTCATCAACGGTCGGCGCGTTGACTCAAGTGACACGAACCTACTAAGGACTGGCGTCTATGACTTTCGCACTTCAGAAAACACGAACGACATTGACTCAGTTGACTCAGAGAACGACCATTCGACTGGGAACGGGCACTTCGGCGTCGCCGGAAATGGCGATTTCCGTGTCTCCGACGACGGCGTATTCAGCATTTCCGGTGATGGGGATTTCCGTCACTCTGGCAACGGTTATTTTCGAGACTCAGGGGAAGGTAGCTACCGTCACCTAGGTAACGGAGACTACAGCATATCCAGCAAAGGTGCTGTCCTCATCTCCGGAATAGGAAACGTTTACAATGAGAAAGAGACTGAGAAAGAGGGAAAACTGAAGCTGTTCCAAGTGATCAACCTTAACCTCTCTCAAATGCCGCAATCTCCAAACTGTAAGATTTTTAATTTCTTTGTATGTATAACCAAATAATAGATAATTTTATAAATGTTACATTTTTTTTTTCTAGAATATTTGGAAATATTTCAAGTAAACATATATAAAAAAATTAAATTACAAGAAAAACTGTTTTTTAAAAGTTATTTTAAAGAATAAAATTTATACTTAGAGTTAAAATCAGAAATAACGTCCAAATTAGCATTTAACAAACAGGTTTATACCATATACATGCCTGTGAATTGTTCCGTTTTATATGTAATAAGATATGATGATTACAGACGGAGAAGTAACACATTACATTACCACAAACAAAACAACCTAAACCTCGCGCCCAACATAACCCCGCATCACCAACCACCCATATATACACCGGACAACAATTCACATTCGCAAAATAACACGGCACCTCAAAAATAAACACCAATCATTGCAATCACCGGCCCGCACATATCAGCCATAACCTCAACCAGTCCCAAGAAACATTCTTCAAATCCACACCTAACACACCAGTCATAAAACACACCACACCACTCCACTCCACCGCACACACATATACACACACACACCATACTGAACTTTAAGATAATTTTGTCAAAAAGATTTAGTCAACACATTAACTGAATTTTAAAACTGTTTTTAATATATATATATATATATATATATATATATATATATATATAAATATATATATATATATATATATATATATATATATTTATATATATTTATATATATATATATATATATATATATATATATATATATATATATATATATATATATATATATATATATATATATATATATATATCATATATATATCATATATATATATATATATATAAATATATATATATATATATATATATATATATATATATATATATATATATATATATATATATATATATATATATATATATCATATATATTTGTATAAGTAAATTATATAAAATGAAAATTAATTTTTGTTAAAAAGTTTTTAACAACAACTAATGCAACAGTTTTTTTTCAGCGCAACCACCCAGAACGACACCAAAACCACACGCAACACACGTGATTTATCCAACCGTGTCATCGACAACTATAACAACAACTAGTAGAACAACAACGGAGGAGGGTGAATGTAAAACACACAGTTTAAATAGACACACTAATACAACATACATATAGCGATCGAAATACATTTTTTTTTCACTAGTCGGGATTTAGACCGGAGAAAGCCTTAAGCTAATTGAGATATTGAGCCCTTTATAAGTGTTGATATTAAATTTACCAAAAGAATCTAATAGTGGCCAGTACCATATAAGCCTAGCATATCTGCAATGTTCTATTTTTATTCTTTTTGCATACTGTTGTATGTGCCAACTATATCGGCAGCATTAGCGTTTAAAGTAAAAAAGTAACGTTCCCTTTTCAAATATTCACATTTATTCAAATTTATTCAAATTTATTAAAAAAACGGTAACAATTGTAACATTGGTCATTAAACAAATAAAACAATTCAATAACACATAGCAGTAACATAGCACTAAAAATGTGGAATAAAGAAATAATGTTACATAGTTATAATACAAAATGAGATAAAAAAGAATATAATAGATGAATGAGAAATGTTTCAATGAGTCAGTTAGAGAGGTCATTAAATAATTGTTGTTTTAGTTTAGATTTGAATATATTTTCAGATCTAGATAGCTTTATTTTATTAGGAAGATTGTTCCACAAATTAGAACCAGAGAACTTGACGGTAGAGTTAACTTGGTTCTGTGACCTCGGCATATGAAGAGATAATGTGGTCAGCACTATGCTTTGCTTTCCCTAACGTGAGTGAGGTACCCATCAGAGTTGGGTGGACTCAGGGACGGTCTACTGACTTTAACCCGGATTCGAACTCGAGACTTACGAGTTAGCAGTCCAGCTATTAGTGCTTGGCGTTCCCTTAAACCTAATGAAAATGGATTTCGTGATGTAGTTGTGCAGCATTTTAGTTTAACTACCATTGTGTGGCTACCCATCCCTAAGAGAGTAAGTAACAAAAAACTATCATCAGGGAGTTCATTATCTAGTGGCATATACCTCAGGATAATAGTCCACTATTTTTTACTTCCTTACGCTCCTTGGGACAAGGGTAGTAGAATTTATTTTTGACGGCCTAGACTTAGCGGTAGAATGCTAGACTGCTAACCTAAAGCATCGAGTTCGAATCCTGGTTCAAGTCGTCAGTAGATGGTCCCCGACTCCACTTAACTCTGTTAGGTATCCAACTCATCTTAGGAATAGTTTTGACAGCTGGGCAAATCGCTCTTCACATTATCCCTTCATTCGAGGAAAGGGCCTTTACAATTTCTACCCCTGCTAGGCTGTTGATTGCTGTTGTATTAATACATTTCTTTCCACATTTATGTATATAGAGGTAAATATTTTTCAGTGATACCAGAGCCCCCAACCGCAGCTGAACCAAACGTAACACCGACAATTTTTGTTGATGACTCTCATACAGTAACGGAAGTGGCATCACCAAAAGAGAAGGGTAAAATCAAATTGTTAATTCTAAAACGTTTCTGACAAATGAATCTAACTACATCACAGCATAACATTTCAACATACAACGATATATTTCTCATTCGACTTTTATGCATAAAAATACGACAGGACACTTTAGCTTGGACAATGAAAGAATTCTTAACTAAGAGATCTTTTTCCAATTTTACTATGCTAATAGACGTCACGTCCTCTTTAGGTTAATTTAAACATGTAACCTTTGGCCGGGTGAGAGGTTAAGCTTCCGATCGATACCAAACATGGCGTAGTAGTGTAGTATTTTACATGGGGTATCTAAGCACAATGTACTTCGATTTTCAGCATTTTTGAAGGACCCAACCCCAGTTTAATAATATTTTTAAATTTTGTAGAATTTTTTTAAAAAATAACATCAATAGAAAATGATTTATTAGATATTATTTGTATAGAATTTACAAAAAAAAATAAGATAAATTTCATGAAAATATCAATATTGGGACCCGTGGAGTGCCTTAATATAATATTTGATTTATACTATTAAGGAAGCCTTTGCAGTGCTAATAACCTTGCGAGTAATAAGTTTGCGAATAGTCCACCAATGTTTGAATGAGATGAAATTACTCAGACTGTTTAAGCTTGGGACCTAAGCACACAACATGACAGCCAATAACCAGTTTATTAAGAATTCAAATTCTCAAAAGATTTTTTGAAAATTTAAACAAAGCTAGGCAGTATGCCTAGTATATATATATATATATATATATATATATATTATATATATATATATATATATATATATATATATATATATATAATATATATATATATATATATATATATATATATATAAATACCATATATATATATTATATATAATATATATATATATATATATATATATATATATATATATATATATATATATATATATATATATATATATATATATTTCACTAATTAAAGTTTAGTATTAAACAATTTCAGCTTCTAAGTGCACTACACTCAACAAGGCCGACATAATTCTTGTGATGGACGCATCCAGCAGTGTAGGGGAGGCCAATTGGGTGCATCAAACTGACATGGCGGCAAACATCACACATTATTTTCATGTCGGTCCGGATAATGTCCGGTTTGCTGCGTTACTTTTTCACCGGAATCCTACCAAAATTTTTGACCTGAAGGACTACACGAGTCACTCTTCATTGGAATATGTAAGTATTTGTGGCTAATTTTTTCTACTAAAACGAGTTCGAAGTTATTTTGTAAGGGAGATTATAATAAAGGGATGAAATACTATAGTTAATGTGTATCTGTAAAATTAAACATTTGTGTGTCTTCAAAACGGTACGTTGCCATATTGCTACAGTATGTAATATAGGGTTAATAAAAGAATAAAAATTATGATTTTTGGCATTCATGTCTAATTAATTAAATAAAAGAATAGAAATTAATTATGTAGGCATTTTTGGCTGATAATTTAAATAATATAATAGCAAACTAATTATATAGACATTTATTTCTTGTAATTGAAATAACAGCATATATAATGATGAATGCATGTATTCCTGATAATTTAAATAATAGAATAAAAAAATGATTTTGTAAGGATCTATGACTAATTATTCAAATAAAAGAACAAAAAATTAATATGAATGAAACAGTTGTTGCCTACTTATATTGGTCACCTTCTTATCTGTCCGATTTTCCCATTTTTCCAGAACCTGAAAAAAGTTCCATACCCTCGACATTCCGGGACGTACACGCACGAAGCCCTAAATTATATCATGACACAAAATATGTTTGGCACTGCCTCTGGGGGTAGGGATGACGCCCCTAAGCTTGTAATTGTAATGACCGACGGGAAATCAAATAACCCCTTGAGAAGTTAGTACCATGTCTCTTCATTTTCGCAACACACTGTTTGTTCTATTTTTCCAAATCACCTAAATGATGGTTTGTGGTATTTTGTAACTGGGTTTCAGATACGTAGCTTGTAATTCCTGCCCTTCAGCAATCTCGTAACTATTGCTGTGGGCTGGTTAACTACCAACATGAAAACACAACAATCAATAAACACTAGGGAAAAATTGCTTCTGATGAATTATGGATAAAGCGTTCTTTGATCTTCCGTTGGCTGACATTTAAAAAAAAATGTATTTTATATGATTTGTATGATTATTTGAATAGTTAAAAAGAAATAAGTCGGGAGCATATAAATTACAAAAACACACACACATACACACAGAAACACTCATATATATATATATATATATATATATATATATATATAGAGAGAGAGAGAGAGAGAGAGAGAGAGAAAGAGAGAGAGAGAGAGAGAGCGAGAGGAGGAACTTATATTTAAAATATATATAAATAAATATATATATATATATATATGTATATATATATATATATATATATATATATATATATATATATATATATATATATATATATATATATATATATATATATATATGTATATATAAATATATATATGTATATATGTATATATATATATATATATATACATATATATGTATAATATGTATATATATAAATGTATATTTATATATATATATCTTATGTATATATATATATATATATATATATATATATATATATATATATATATATATATATATATATATACATAAGACGGATGCTAATGAGAATATACAGTACTCTTCATACTAAAGTAATATTTTTTGAACAATATGAACATAACCGTTTCCTTTGAATCTGGATCTGATTTTGTTTAGCTTTAGACGAAGCACGTAAGCTGAAGGCTAACGGCATCAGCATTATCTCAGTTGGTATAGGCAGGCATCTATCGTATGAGGAGTTGATTGGCGTTGCTAGCACTCAAGACAACGTTATCATGGCAACCAGCTACCAAGCTCTCGGCGACTCGTTAGGATCTCTAGTTAAATTGGCGTGCCAGGGTAAGTAACCGGTTATGATTATCATCACAATGTGTTTATTTAAATTGATTCGCTCAAATAAATTCATGAACTCATGTATCCTCAATAGTATATGCATTATGAATAGTTCATGTTTTGTGAACAGATTGTGCAATTACAATAGTATGTGTGTTAAGAATACTTCTTATATTAAAACTTTTAATTGAATTAATAGTTAAATCGTTCATGCAATTTGATTAGTTTATATATTTTGAATACTTCGTATATTATTAGTAAGTCAGTTATTTTAAATTTTTCATATATTGTGAATATTTTCATTGTTTCTGATTACTTCATTTATTTAAACAATCGCACACCTTTGCTACTCGAATTTGAACACAATTTTTGAAAAAAAATCATTTATTTTTTTGCAAGGAAGGTATTTAAATAATTGTATTAACCAATCGTAGCAATAACAATTCAACAGTGCTGAATGACTGGTTCGAATAAAAAATTTTTACGGTTGTTTTAGAAGAAAGACTAAAGCAATAATTTAAGCAATAATTTAAGCAATAATTTAAGCAATAATTTAAGCAATAATTTAAGCAATAATTTAAGCAATAATTTAAGCAATAATTTAAGCAATAATTTAAGCAATAATTTAAGCAATAATTTAAGCAATAATTTAAGCAATAATTTAAGCAATAATTTAAGCAATAATTTAAGGAGATTCAACAATGAGTTAACAATGTATTATTTTTTTAGACGCGTAAACTTGTTTCTAAAACTGAGTTACTTAAATGAAAACAAATCAGACGCTACTTCATTAAATATATATATATATATATATATATATATATATATATATATATATATATATATATATATATATATATATATATATATATATATATATATATATATATATTAATACGAATAATACATTCTAGAAACGTTTCAATATTCCAATATTTTGTTCGTTTCCCAGCTGCCGATTAGTTGGCTAAAAATTGAATTTTCGCTACTTCGAACGTCAGAGACAGGAATTTTTTAAATATTGAAATAAACTCAATATATCCAAAGCGTATTCCTTATATTTTTTTTAAATTTCTTTTAGTTCTATAAACCAGGTTACTAAATAAAGTAAAAAAATTAAGTATGATAATTATCTACCGGTTTAAGTCAGTGTAGTCGGATGGTAGAAATCACGGCCGCTAATTCGCAATTCTCGCAATCAAATCATGATATCGAGACTACTTGGTTTCCATGAGTCCATCTAGCTCTGATGAGTACCTGTCTTACATTAGATACTCCAATGCAGCCGACGTCACAGATATAGTGGAGCATCGGCCCTTTACAATTTCTTCCAATGCTAGGCTGTTGATTGCTGTTGTAAAAATAAATTTCTTTCCACATTAATGTAAACAGAGGTAAATTTTTTTCAGTGACATCAGAGCCCCCAACCGCAGCTGAACCAAATGTAACACCGACAATTTTTTTTGATGACTCACTTACAAGAACGGAAGAAGCAAGATCAGAAGAGAAGGGTAAACTTAAGTTGTAAATTCTAAAACGTTTCTGACAAATTAATCTAACTATATCACAGCGTAAAATTTCAACATACAACGAATGGAAAAGTTAAATAGAACAACGATGTATTTCTAAATCAACTTTTATCCTTACAACTACGATAGGACAAATTAATTAGAACAACGATAGTTTTCTTAATTAACTTTTATCCCTAAAACTACGACAGGACAAATTAATTAGAACAACGATTGTTTTCTTAATCAACTTTTATCCCTAAAACTAGGACAGGACGAATTAATTAGAACAACGATAGTTTCCCAATCAACTTTTAAGACATGAAACTACAAAATGACACTTCAGATAGGACAACGAAAGAATTCTCAACTAACTATTATACATAAAATTGTAAACGCTGTTATACTTATCGTAACCAATATTAGGAATGCAACTTTAAAAATAAAGCAGGCTATTCGGATAATCGTATCTAGTTAGTTATCTTCGCTTTTTATTTTAAATATCATCTTTGAAGTAATTTTAATGAGAAATCAAACCTCTAATTAAACTAAATAGATAAAATGTTTGCACTGTTATCGATGAAGAAATCTGAAATTTTTAAGCTGAATCGTTGCAATGGAGTGGGTCGAAACTAAGTAAATGTTTGGCACAAATCCACAAACAAACAATCAGACGTTGCGAAATAAGTACTAACTTGTAAAAATAGGCCTTTTCTTCATCTTTTTCAACTTTCTGAGTAATATAGACTATTTACTATTTCATTCTTTGTTGGCTGTCTATTGCTATTAAAAAAAAATCCACAATTATATGTAGGCCTAAACAGGTATATATTTTTCAGTGGAAATACCACCCGCACCCACAGCAGAACAAAATGAAGCACCGACGTTTTTATTAAATTACCCAATTACAGCAACTGAAGATGCAGCATCAGCAGAGCAGGGTAAACTTAAATTCTAAATTGCCTAAAGTCGACACAATGGGAAATAATATATATAAATGCACATATAATAATTCTAATATTTTGATTTAAACTGGTAAATATATAAAAGTATGCATTCATACTTAAAAAATGATATAGGGCCTACTTAAATCAATTAGACATATACCTAAATGCTCATAATTCATATACATATTAATACATTAATACATACATAAATATATTCATGTTCTCATAGGCACTTATCTAAACACATAAGTATCAATGCGGAAATACACATATACAAATTTAAAGATATATATATATAAATTTATATATATATATATATATATATATATATATATATATATATATATATTCATATATATACAGCAATGTATGTGTATCTCTGTGTGTGTATGTTTCTTATATGCATTACTACACCTATCATCCGATTTTGGGAAGTTGTTAAGAATAATCCTGGGGAGGTTCCTGTGAAAATAAAATTCAATTCGCAGGGATGGCGCCCTTGAGGTGCACTATTCAATTCTTCTCTATATACGATATTAAAAAAATAAAAAGTCGATTGCTGTTCACACCGGTCATCCGATCGCCATGAAACTTTGTGGAGTTGAACAATCCAGGCAGGGTTCTTCAAAACATCATATGTAACTTCGCTAGGGCGGCGACCCGGGAGGATGCGATTGTTCTCTATATACGGTTTATACAAAATTTCATGCGTGTGCCATGAAACGTTGGGGAGTATATGTAAAATACTCCCGATAAAATTTCTGCGAAAAAAAAAACACTAAAATGTCTCGTGTGCTTCGGCCGGGAGGCTGCGACTTTCGTCAATACACGGCTTGGGCCTAGAGTTCCAGAGCGGGTAAGGGGTAATACTATATTCAGCGTTAAAACTTCAATAGGTGCAGCCGCCGGCGCCCCGGCTATTGGGAGACGCGAAGCGCCCCGGGCTCCCCTGTGAGCACTATGGCGCCTGCATTCGTTTAAAAAAAGGCTATACACTTAAGACATGATGGGCAACAGTAATCATTGACTTTATCTAATCATGCGCGTCCTCCGGCGCCCTGGCAGGAAGCGATTCGGCGCCCCTGGCTTACCCATTGCGCCAAGTTCGTTTTAAACAGCGCGATAGGCTAGGGATAAAATAGGGCGTTAAAGTCGTTCAATAAAATGAATCAGGCAAGTTCGCCGCGCCCCTAGAGGGTGCAGTTTGACGCCCCGGGGTATCCTGTGATCGATAAGACGCCTACATCTGTTTTAAACATTGCGAAAAAATAGGCATTAGAGTGGGTTTGAGAGTCGTTCACTAAACAAACCTAAGCGCTTCCGCCGGCGCCCCGGTAGGGTGCGATGTGCCGCGGGTTATCCTCGGACATGGGGCCGCCACATAACGCTCGTTTTCTTTGTCTATCACCAGATATTTTCTTGGCAGTCCCCCATCACAGTCCTGTCTCTGGCAGAAGATTCTCTGCTGTGAGCTTCCACGTCTCCCTTAGCCTTTCTTGTTTTCTTTTTCCTCGAGGTGTCCCGTTTAGCGCCATTACTGCGATGTCTTCTAAATTCATTTTTATGACGTGCCTCATCCATCGCCATCATCAGAGTTTCTTCCAGGAAAAAAGTCTACCTCCCCCCGAACGAAATGAAATTTATATAGAAAATATATACTTTTAACAGTGTCCGCCCCCCCCCCCCCCCCCCCCGAAAAAAGTCTACCCCCCCCTTCCGGAAAATTTCAAGTGTCCCCCCCCCCCCTCGGAGAAAAAAGTCTGGAAGAAACACTGGCCATCCTTTTTTTTTCAATTAATATGGAAACTGTTTTCATTTCCATCTCTCCAATGATTATATTATTTGCAATGGTTTTAGGCCAGTGTATGCCTTTTATCCTTCTTGGAAAGTGTCAAGTGATCTGCCCCTGGCGGCTGTTACTTTCTAGCATACGCCGCCATACAGTAGGACGCTAAGCGCAGTGGCGTAGCGAGGTCGGGTGTCACCCGGTGCGGCACTTAATGGTGTCACCCCCCAGAGGCGTTGAGACCCTCCCCGGGGACAAACTTTCAAATTTTCGATTTGCACCCCCCACTCAAACTTTCGATTTGCACCCCCCCCCTCGAGTTTTTCTCTATATATTTTGCTATTTTTCGCCTTGGTGTCACCCCCTAAATGGTGTCACCCGATGCGGTCCGCACCCCCCGCCCCCCCTCGCTACGCCCCTGGCTAAGCGCATTACTTTTGAAAAGTCTACATTTGGTCTTGGAGGAGATTTTCTTCAATCGCCAAGTTTTTTGAATGATTGAATGATTGCAGAGGCTTGCACGGCTTTAGAAATGTGTTTTAATTTCAGAGGAGCAGTTTTAAAAAATTCCATTTGTTTTAGCACTTTGACTATCAGACCAGTTTTCCATTCCGCTGAAGATTTTCATTCTCCAGATTTCTTGCAAAATTTTACAGATTACTTTTTGATGTGTCTCTTGTTTCTAATTTAAGCATTTCTGCACCAACACGATCCTGTTTGTTTTCAGAAATTGTTCGGCACTTCTGATATCTGTATGGGTCCAGTATCAATTTTCAGTTCTCTTTGACCTGGTGTTATATCAATGTTTTGGGCTGTTGGAGGTCTATTTAGTATTTCTGTAATATATTCCTTCTATCTCAGACCTATTATTTGCTGTCCAACTTTTCCCATTATGGGTCCATGTTTCTATTGTTTAAGTTGTGTGCTATTTGTTAAAGATATATAACTATATATTTATATATATATATCTATATCTATATCTATATATATATATATATATATATATATATATATATATATATATATATATATATATATATAATTATATATATATATATATATATATATATATAAATACAATACAAATACACTTTAGAAACGTTTCAATATTTCAATATTTGGTTTGTTTCCCAGATGCCGGCTAAGTGGCAAAAAACTGAAGCTTCACGACTATGAACGTCAGAGAGGAATTTTTAAAATATTAAAATAAACTCAGTATATCCAATGTGTATTCCTTATATTTTTTAATATGTATTTAAATTGTCTGTACAATATGTACTAAATAAAGTAAACAATTAACTATAATTATTATCTACCGGTATAAGACGGTGTGGTCGGATGGTACAACATAAGGCATCTTATCTGCAAGTCTCGCGTTCGAATCTCGATTTCGAGGCTGCTGGATGTCCCTGAGTCCACCCAGCTCTGATGAGTACCTGACTTACATTAGGTCAACCAATGCGTCTTGGCATATTGTTAGACACAATATTCCTTTCTACGCCGAGGACTTTGGGAAAGAATGGCAAAGGTGACGATGAATAGTCTATTAATAGCTTCAGATTTTTATTTTGCCTGATTTAGCCTGGTTTTACCTTAAATTGTTTCTAAAATTGGTTTACGACTGAAAAAATGAATGAGCCAAGAGACTGCGATCTTAAAATAATAAAAACGTTTACAACAGATGGCCTATATAATAGAGTTAATTTCAAGTGTAGCCTACGATATTGTGGTCAGTACTCAACTATGCAAGCCACACAACCACACACCCACACAAAAACACCAACACAACGTCACAACTGCATACCCCACAGCTTTACAACCACATGACCCCACAACCACCACATAAATCCTACAACAAACAAAACACGTCACGCCCACAATAACAAAACAACAAAACAACAAAACAACAAAACAACACAAGCACCCAACCACATAACCACATCTTACCACCCCACAACACACAACCACCCATCCACACAACCATATAACCACAGAACCACCCAACCCCACAACCATCCCACCCAAACAACTCTACACCAACACAACCATCCCACCCAAACAACTCTACACCAACACAACCATCCCACTAAAATAACTATACACCAACACAAACATCCCACCCAACTAACTCTACACTAACACAACCATCCCACTCTAACAGTTCTACACCAACATAAACATCCCACCCAAAACACTCTACACCAACACAACCATCCCACACTAACAGTTCTACACCAACACAAACATCCCACCCAACTAACTCTACACTAACACAACCATCCCACTCTAACAGTTCTACACCAACATAAACATCCCACCCAAAACACTCTACACTAACACAACCATCCCACTCTAACAGTTCTACATCAACACAACCATCCCACTCTAACAGTTCTACATCAACACAACCATCCCACTCTAACAGTTTTACACCAACACAACCATCCCACACTAACAGTTCTACACCAACACAACCATCCCACCCAAATAATTCTACACCAACACAACCATCCCACCCTAACAACTATACACCAACACAACCATCCCACCCAAATAACTCTACACCAACACAACCATCCCACCCAAATAACTCTACACCAACACAACCACCCCACCCAAAAAACTCTACACCAACACAACCATCCCACCCTAACAGTTCTACACCAACAACCATCCCACCCAAATAACTCTACACCAACACAACCATCCGACCCAAATAACTCTACACCAACACAACCATCCCACCCAAATAACTCTACACCAACACAACCATCCCACTCAAATAACTCTACACCAACACAACCATCCCACCCTAACAGTTCTACACCAACAACCATCCCACCCAAATAACTCTACACCAACACAACCATCCCACTCTAACAGTTCTACTCCAACACAACCATCCCACCCTAACAGTTCTACACCAACACAACCATCCCACCCAAATAACTCTACACCAACACAACCATCCCACCCAAATAACTCTACACCAACACAACCATCCCACCCAAATAACTCTACACCAACACAACCATCCCACTCAAATAACTCTACACCAACACAACCATCCCACCCTAACAGTTCTACACCAACAACCATCCCACCCAAATAACTCTACACCAACACAACCATCCCACTCTAACAGTTCTACTCCAACACAACCATCCCACCCTAACAGTTCTACACCAACACAACCATCCCACCCAAATAACTCTACACCAACACAACCATCCCACCCAAATAACTCTACACCAACACAACCATCCGACCCAAATAACTCTACACCAACACAACCATCCCACCCAAATAACTCTACACCAACACAACCATCCGACCCAAATAACTCTACACCAACACAACCATCCCACCCAAATAACTCTACACCAACACAACCATCCCACTCAAATAACTATACATCAACACAACCATCCCACCCAAATAACTATACACCAACACAAACATCCAACCCTAACAGTTCTACACAAACACAACCATCCCACTCTAACTGTTCTACACCAACACAACCATCCCAACCTAACAGTTCTACATCAACACAACCATCCCACCCTAATAATTCTACACCAACAAAACCATCCCTCCCAAATAACTCTACAATAACACAACCATCCTACCTAACCCTAACTACGCTGTCGTAGCTAGTTTTAAACCCTGAACCTAAACCATTACATCGCCGGCATAGCTGTCTAAAATTCTCTTTATCCTATCAAATCCAAGTTTATTCGAAGTTAAAATCTTCTAGCCCGATAGCAAGCAAATGCAGGTATTATCTCAATACCACATGTGTTGTCTTACCTGCATAGGATTATCCCAATGATAATACATATTATCTAACTTCATCTCTTGGATTATAGATTGATAATCCGCTACCTAATACCACGTACAGAATAAAATAACAATACGTATTAAAAGACACAATAGTTACAATTTTAATAAAAGATTCAGATTTGAACAAAGATAAATAAGGATTTGTTTACATTGGGCCCACGAATCCGCTCGATACGGTAATCTTCTTTGTTGGAAATCCTAGTGTACATATAGGGGCAGGCAAAATCCCATGTAACAGGTGAAGAGTTAGCTTATAGATTAATTGTCCATGATTGTTAATCACGCTCTTATATAGATTAGACATCTCCATGAACAGAAGGAATTAGAGTATCAAAATACAAAAAATCAATGTAGTCTCATAATTCCGTTTACCATAGTAATTGTCTGTCGAAATTCCAATGAGATAAATGAATAAAAAAGAATCAATTTTTGAATATGGACTGTGTAATTATAAATAGTATATATATATATATATATATATATATATATATATATATATATATATATATATACATTTCAGTTAAGAACTATTAATTTTCTTTGGTAAATCACATATCCAATTTCTTTATTTATTTATGTACTCATTAATTATACATGGCGGTCAGACAAATAGAACACGGTTGAAAAAAAAATAGGAAAACGAAATCCCCCAAAGGCAGGATACATTTTCTATCTTTGGAAAACGATGACGTCACCCATTCATCTATACATTGGAAATGTTAACCCTAGCTGTATAGGGCTTAAAATATAGTCTTCTAAGACTCATTACAATGCTTCATTCTACTGATATCTTTATTAAAAGGCAAAAGATTTACTCGGTTCGGACCATTACTTGGTGACCGTTTTTATTAAGTAACATTTGATCCTTTGTTAGATAAAACGAATGGTGTGTTTCCCCCCTGCAGAAGATTTAATTTGTATTAAAGAATGTTTTATCGAATATAAGGCTTCCCTATATGTATATACCCATCGAGAAGTTAAGACCATTCGAATTTGAAAAGTATATGTCGACTTAGACTCAAATAAATTTTCCATAACTTAGCGAAGATCAAGGATATTTTCTGATGACAGACTGACACACTATTCTAAATTTTATACAAATATGTGGATAGTTTACCCTATCTAGAAGCTTTAGACTCCACTAACTATAACCACAGACTAAATAAGTCAGCCTTAACTGGTCTGTTTTATCTAAGGTGCGCACATTTACATTCTCAGAATCACAGCCAGTTTTTAAAGGAATCATTTGTGTCTCTTAATAAGTGTGCATTTAATATGGTGCTTTTTTATTAGTAGTGTATATTATTTTGTTTTAATTTTTCTAATATGTATTGGTAGCCTTTGTTATTTGTAAATATGTCGGATTTTTAGCTATTTAGTTATTTCTTTGCTCCGTAACTATCGTTCAACGTGTAGTAAAATACATTGCGTTTTTACCAAAAAAATTTAATAAAATAAAAACAAGTAGAACATTAAAATATATATAGGCCTATAATTCACGTGAAACGGGTACCAACGGCTACTGATAAAGAAGAGTGTAAAAACATGGAAAAATTTCGAAATTTCATTTAATCTTTGCACACGATTGAAATAGTTTCGAAATTCTTTGTAAGCGATAAAGTAAAAGGTAATTCAATAAAAAAATTTCTTCAGCCGGAACAAAAAATATATTTGACAAACAAATCACAAACACGTAATTGCTAAAACGAAAAAAAAGCAACATGTAATACAATGTATTCAATGTTTTCAATGTATTCAATTTATTCAATGTATTCAATGTATTCAATGTATTTAATGTATTCGATGTATTCTATGTATTCGATGTATCGATGTATTCGATGTATTCGTTGTATTCGATGTATTCCGTGTATTCAATGTATTCACTGTATTCGATGTATTCGATGTATTCGATGTATTCGATGTATTCGATGTATTTAATGTATTCGTTGTATTCATTGTATTCGATGTATTCGGTGTATTCGATGTATTAGATGTATTCGATGTATTCGATGTATTCGAAGGATTCAATGTATTCAATGTTTTCAATGTATTCGATGTATTCAATGTATTCAATATATTCAATGTATTCAATGTATTCATTGTATTCGATGTATTCGATGTATTCGATGTATTCGATGTATTCGATGTATTCGATGTATTCGATGTATTCGATGTATTCAATGTATTCGAAGTATTCAATGTATTCAATGTATTCAATATATTCAATGTATTCGATGTATTGAATGTATTCAATATATTCAATGTTCTTAATGCCATTTTCACATTGGCGGTTTATGGAAGAAAAAAAAAACAACAACGTAATAACAGCATTCAAAAAAATCGTTTGAGTGCTAAAGACATAGCAGTAACAATGTACTCAAACATTTGGAATAAAGAAATAATATTTCACAGTTATAATACACAATGCGTTAAAGAAGAATATAATAGGTGCATGAGAAATGTTGCAATGAGTCTGTTAGGGAGTTAAGTTTTGAATATATTTTCATGTATAGTTTTATTTTATTAGAAAGGTTGTTCCACACATTAGAACCAGAGTAGGCGAAGCTATGTTTTAGAAAAAAAAAGTTGTATATGTGATCAGTAAACTAAGATGACGATAACAATAGCTAACTCAAGTTTGAACAATCTTAGCAGAAATATGTGATTCAACGCTAAAAAAAAATGTGTGTAACAAACTGAAGAAAGTAACAACTGGACTAACGAAACTAAACAAAACAAATCAGGATAGTCAACAAAAAGATCAAACATTTGAATTAATAAAAAAAGAGAAAATGTCGTTTGAAAAATAGCTAAAATGAAATAAACTGAACAAACATTTTATTCCAGAAACAAAAGATCAAACAACAAAAATGTGATGCAGCAACAAAATTAATATGTGAATTAGATAACAGACCGCATACGTTGATTCAACAAACCAGCACCAAAAGTAAACCAACAAAATTCAACGCCTTAACCATTATTCAACAATTAATACAAACATGTTATTTAACAGATGAAACAAACATGTAATTTAAGAGATGATACAAGCATGTAATTTAACATATGAAACAAACATGTAATTTAAGAGATGAAACAAGCATATAATTTAATAGATGAAACAAATATGTAATTTAACAGATGAAACGTGTAATTGAACAGAAGACTAACATGTAAATGAACAGATGAAACAAATATGTTATTGAACTGATGAAACAAACACGTGATTTGAAAAACTAAACACAAAATATTGTCAGACAAATAGAACGAAAATATTTAAAAAATCAGTATGATTTGGAACTTTGTGGGATTATTGCCAAAATTTAGGGACTTAATCAAGCCGCCCCTATTGGATTTAGGTAATAATTGTAAAATATAACAATACCACCCTGTATGGCGATTATCCTATTCTTAATCTCCTATTGTAAACTGGGTTATTTTATTTGTGACCGTGGGTCTGTACCTCATTCGGAGCTGCAGAAACCGTGAAGTTAATTAGTGTTAGTTAATTAATTACCGATTCGGAAAGAAGAGCAAGGAACAGAAGACTTGAAGCTCCAGCTAATATATCTGCTCGCCGTGTAAGTAGCGCGTCTTATAAATAAATAAATTATTAGGATAAGCTATATGGTCTTTATGTTGCATTACCAATATTAAGCATAATGTTATCAATCAGAGTAGTTTAAATTTTTAAAATTAATTCATAAAAAATTAATCAGGCGACCAATTAATTCAAATTTAATGTCATTCTGCATTGTCTTCATGTCTTGACCAAGTACTAACTAGGAACCGTATCTGTCAGTTAGAAATGCCTGCAATTTCGCTCGGGCACTTCGATCTAGACAGACAGACTGACGACTGACTGACGACTCAAGACTGAGGAAGTGAGTTAAATAAATGCTTGTATAAACAAAAGGAAAGCCCTGTATCGCACAGATAGTTACTGTATTCAATTATAATAAGTTTTATTCATGACCACTATTAGGGCTTCACCCATTAAGCCACAGAACCTTAAAACTGTGAATGAGTCTGGTTTCTATGCCCTCATATCGACTCGTCCAATTCTTTCTTCTTCTTCTTAATTTTTAGTGTTGGAAGGGATCGAGCCTCATCTGCCCGAGGGTTCGAACTCGAGACTTTTCGGTTTAGCAACCATGAGCTTTACCGACTCGACTACGCCGACCCAATTAAATAGTTTTCTTAGTGTCCATTCTGACCCGTTCGCAAATATCGCTAGATAAAACTTCTGAAAAATTCGTGCACGTAGTTTTTTAACTCCGATATTCACTTTGACCAACTCGTCCTGATTAATAAATTAAACTATTACAGAAATAAGTGCAAGTTTTGGCTAGATTTCGAATATGCACTCTGACTATGCTGGCGATTTTAATCAATACGTCCAAAAATCTTTCTTACTTCTCTGTTACTCATCAATTCGTCAAATTACTTGACTAACCACTGCCCACTGCCCACTTAAATCAGTACATCCGACTACCTGACCGACCACTGCCCATGGATCAGTACGTCCGACTACTTGACCGACCACTGCCCATTAAATCAGTACGTCCGACTACTTGACCGACCACTGCCCACTCTGATCAGTACGTCCGACTACTTGACCGACCATTGCCCATGGATCAGTACGTCCGACTACTTGACCGACCACTGCCCATTTAATCAGTACGTCCGACTACTTGACCGACCACTGCCCATTTAATCAGTACGTCCGACTACTTGACCGACCACTGACCACTCTGATCAGTACGTCCGACTACCTGACCGACCATTGCCCATGGATCTGTACGTCCGACTACTTGACCGACCACTGCCCATTTAATCAGTACGTCCGACTACTTGACCGACCACTGACCACTCTGATCAAAACGTCCGACTACTTGACCGACCACTGCCCACTCTGATCAGTACGTCCGACTACTTGACCGACCATTGCCCATGGATCAGTACGTCCGACTACTTGACCGACCACTGGCCACTTTAATCAGTACGTCCGACTACTTGACCGACCACTGCCCAATCTGATCAGTACGTCCGACTACTTGACCGACCACTGCCCACTCTGATCAGTATGTCCGACTACCTGACCGACCACTACCCGTTTAATCAGTACGTCCGACTACTTGACTTCCCACTGCCTACTCTGATCAAAGCGTCCAGTTACTTGAATGATCCCTCTGCCAACTGATCAAAGAGTTGATTGTATTGACTGACCCCCTCCTGCCCACTTTGATCAAAGCGTCCCTCCTGCCCGCTTTGATCAAAGCGTCCCTCCTGCCCACTTTGATCAAAGCGTCCCTCCTGCCTACTTTGATCATATCGTCCCTCCCGCCCACTTTGATCAAAGCGTCCCTCCTGCCCACTTTGATCAAAGCGTCCCTCCTGCCCACTTTGATCAAAGCGTCCCTCCTGCCTACTTTGATCATATCGTCCCTCCCGCCCACTTTGATCAAAGCGTCCCTCCTGCCCACTTTGATCAAAGCGTCCCTCCTGCTCACTTTGATCAAAGCGTCCCTCCTGCCCACTTTGATCAAAGCGTCCCTCCTGCCCACTTTGATCAAAGCGTCCCTCCTGCCCACTTTGATCAAAGCGTCCCTCCTGCCCACTTTGATCAAAGCGTCCCTCCTGCCCACTTTGATCAAAGCGTCCCTCCTGCCTACTTTGATCATATCGTCCCTCCCGCCCACTTTGATCAAAGCGTCCCTCCTGCCCACTTTGATCAAAGCGTCCCTCCTGCTCACTTTGATCAAAGCGTCCCTCCTGCCCACTTTGATCAAAGCGTCCCTCCTGCCCACTTTGATCAAAGCGTCCCTCCTGCCCACTTTGATCAAAGCGTCCCTCCTGCCCACTTTGATCAAAGCGTCCCTCCTGCCCACTTTGATCAAAGCGTCCCTCCTGCCCACTTTGATCAAAGCGTCCCTCCTGCCCACTTTGATCAAAGCGTCCCTCCTGCCCACTTTGATCAAAGCGTTCCTCCTGCCCACTTTGATCAAAGCGTCCCTCCTGCCCACTTTGATCAAAGCGTCCCTCCTGCCCACTTTGATCAAAGCGTCCCTCCTGGCCACTTTGATCAAAGCGTTCCTCCTGCCCACTCTGATCAAAGCGCCCCTTCTGCCCACTCTAATGAATGCGTCTAATAAATTAATTGACCCCTCAGTCTTATCATAGCGTGCAACTAATTGACTAAAAAGCACTGACGAATCTATCCTAGTAGTCTTTCCTCATTCTAAATTAACCTTTTTTGGCACTCTTAACGAAGTCATTTTCTGAAACCTGTCCAAGCTTGACTTTCTTATAGGTCCACGTTTTATTATTAAAACAATTAAGTTACACAAACACACACAAATACACACATTACCTTTATAATCAAATTAGTGTATATTTGAATGGTATTGACTAGAATAAAAAAACCGATGATGAACTTTCTAATCTGATAATTAATCAGATAATTCTAATCTGATAAATTCCAATTTCATCATAGGTTGGGGGTTAGCTAATCCGCATTTATTTTTCAACAAAGCAATCATGTTTTACTAGAGATTGTTTGTGGTTGTATATATATATATATATATATATATATATATATATATATATATATATATATATATATATATATATATATATATATATATATATATATATATATATATATATATATATGGGATCCAGACGTTTTCCCGAAAGACATATATATATATATATATATATATATATATATATATATATATATATATATATATATATATATATATGGGATCCAGACGTTTTCCCGAAAGACAGTTGCCCGAATGTCGTTTACCCGAAGGCCGAATTCCCGAATGGACACTTGCCCGAATGTGACATATGCCCGGATGTGCATATATTTATCTATATACATATATCTATATCTATTTAAATATATATATATATATATATATATATATATATATATATATATATATATATATATATATATATATATATATATATATATTTCTGGCAGATCTAGCACTAGAAAGATGTGGGTCTACTTGTTGCTGATTGTCTCCTGGACCAGTCAGAGCACATCAGGTAACCATTATTTAAACATATTTTTAGTAGGTATTATAAAGGTTTTATATAACAAGCTGGGACGGGGTGGCCTAGC